>NW_017288750.1:0-250 GCF_001594075.2 Trachymyrmex cornetzi
GTTTATCGTAAAAATGTTTAATTAAATATTAGTGCTTTTTGAAATTGCTGCCGTATTGCAAAAATTGATTTTATGCAATTGCCGATTTTATGCAATAGTCGTGCATTGCTTAAATGTGGTACACCTGTCGCAATAAATAAATTCCCTAGTCATCTTGGGTACACTTGGCTACAGTTTGCTACACTTGGGCTGCGTTTCGTTATTCACTGTCAGTACTGGCAACATGACGTCATAAAGTAGTACTGCAGAA
>NW_017288751.1:0-250 GCF_001594075.2 Trachymyrmex cornetzi
TTTCTGTAAAGTTGATAGTATTTGAGTAAAAAATTATTCACGACCAATATTTTGCAATTTTTATTGATTAATATCTTATTAACTATTGCGAAAATTGTAAAATGGTAGAGGACTTTTCGACTCAATATAGTCCGCTCTATCAACACAGAAGTGATTGATAAAAACGGTCTAGACACCCTGTATAACAAAAATACTGATATTTGCACGTTAATTTCAATTTTACAATACCATATTCATTGAATTTAAGAAC
>NW_017288752.1:0-250 GCF_001594075.2 Trachymyrmex cornetzi
AATAAATATTATTTTTCTTTATTTAATTAAAAGCAACGTCTTTTCAATTCTTTAAAATTATAAAATTAATCAAAAGTTTAACTACTATTTTTGACATTATATTAATATAGATTTCATTTTTAGCTTTTAACTTTGTTTTTCTATTTATTAGTTAAAGTTAAAATTCTTCCACATCAGGAATAGTTTCATTAAAAATATGATAGATTTTAATGGCGTTATTTAGATAATTAAATTGAATTTCATTGTTAGA
>NW_017288753.1:0-250 GCF_001594075.2 Trachymyrmex cornetzi
TCACTCTCTAACGTCCCGTGTCCTCACGTCCTTACTCGAGGCTCGCCACAGCACAAGTGTCGGCCCGGGGTCCTTCCGTGAGCGCGCAGGTATTGCAGGCCCACGTGATTAGCTTTATAATCGCTCCTGGTTGGTCGCGAGCCCTTTCGCGGGTCCCGTGTATCCTCGCGAGTCGCGGTTGCATCGCGCGCTCTGAATTCGGCGTGCGGTATTTAACTGTTGGTGGGCATTAATTGGCGGCTGCCCGCAG
>NW_017288754.1:0-250 GCF_001594075.2 Trachymyrmex cornetzi
AAGTAAGAAGGCATTGAAAAGGGCTAGGAGGAAAGAGAGAGGGAAGACAGCCTCGGAAACAGATAGTCGGCGGGAAGCGGCGTCGGAAAGAGCTGCCCGCCCCTCGAGGGACAAAAACCCAAACAGGACGGCGAAGGCAGCGGCTGGGGAAGTCCCAGAAGGACGAACTGGAGCTGTAACCCGGACCGCAAGGAAAATACCGGTGCGACCGGCGGGGAGGGACCCGCGATTCCGAGCCCACAGGACTGCA
>NW_017288755.1:0-250 GCF_001594075.2 Trachymyrmex cornetzi
CCCCCCCCCCCCCCTCCCCCCTACTACAAGGGTTGCACGATTTTTCAGGAGTGAGAGTCAAAGGTGAGAGTCGTGCGCCCCTGAAACAGGAGAGAAGGGGAGGTGAGAGTCGAAGGTGAGAGTCGTGAGCATATACATATATGTATACATGCATATATGTATATACTTCAAAAATATATGTATATATATTATCTTGCCAAATTCTTATTTAAAAGAATATATAATTTTGACGAAAGAATTGATATCTTTT
>NW_017288756.1:0-250 GCF_001594075.2 Trachymyrmex cornetzi
GAAAGAGAAGGCGTGCCCTGTCCTTCCGCCTGAGCAGGTGTTGTCTGAGCTGCTGATTGCTGAAATACATTTTTCGAGAATTAGGACTCACATGCCGATTTATATCTAAGATAGTTATAGATCGTAATAAAATAAAGATTGTAATATGTTTGAAATAATTGGGCAACATAATTGTTATGATCCAATAAAAAATCACTCACCTTTTGATTGAAGTCATTGACGATCTTCTGGACCTCTTTCATTTCCTGTT
>NW_017288757.1:0-250 GCF_001594075.2 Trachymyrmex cornetzi
CACTTTGCTCAACATCAATACAACGCAAAAGTTCCAATTTCTGCGTTGAACGATAAAATACACGGCAATCCAGGACCTAGAGTCAATGTGATTGTGCTTAGCGTCAAAAACGTTATATCCTGATATAAAAGATATAACGTTTTTGACGCTGAGCACAATCACATTGATTCTAGGTCCTGGATTGCCATGTATTTTATCGTTCAACGCAGAAATTGGAACTTTTGCGTTGTATTGATGTTGAGCAAAGTGT
>NW_017288758.1:0-250 GCF_001594075.2 Trachymyrmex cornetzi
GTTTAATAAGGGCGAATTCGAACTAAAATTAAAAAACGATGCAAAACCAATTTTTCATAAACCACGACCGGTTGCTTATTCACTTAAAAATAAAGTGGAGTCAGAATTAAATAGATTAGTTAATGCGCAAGTACTCTATCCGGTTGAAAGTTGTGAATGGGTAACGCCTATAGTTCCAATTGTTAAAAAGAATGGTCAAATTAGAATTTGCGGAGATTACAAGGTTACGATAAATCCTCAATTAGAAGTC
>NW_017288759.1:0-250 GCF_001594075.2 Trachymyrmex cornetzi
TGCAATAAAATATGCGAATGGCAGATAAGTGGTATACTACTAGGACTCCGGGTGAAGGACATATTTTACAAAAACATAACACCCCGTTAGCTAAACCTACAGAGTGGTCTTGCCAAAAATTTGCCATTAGACGTTCCATTATCCGTGTATATCTTAAGATATATGTTTGCTGTCTCGAAAGCTGCCATTCTGATCAGTGTCCTGGAAAGTGTGCTGTCCCGGAAGCTACCATTCTAGTCAATGTCCTGGA
>NW_017288760.1:0-250 GCF_001594075.2 Trachymyrmex cornetzi
ATTTCTGTAAGGGATTAGATTGAAACAAAGTCTGAATGTTCAGTGTTTGTCCTATGCTGTCTGTGAACTGAGCCCCTAAGTTGGGCCTTAATATGAAAATGCCTAATCTACGGTGGCATTCTAATTCCATCATGACATTACCGTGATGGAATCTTGAATTCATGACTACGTTTACACACACTGTGTGTAAAACCGTTTTAGTAAAAACCATTTTAGTTAAAACCGGTGTTAGATGTCCTGTAAACGTTTC
>NW_017288761.1:0-250 GCF_001594075.2 Trachymyrmex cornetzi
ATATAGATCTGGTTATTTTTATATGAAAAATAAAATTAACGAATTTTACTAATTTGTACCTTTCTGAATACTAAACATAGTAATAGTACACATATTTTGAAAAATGCCTTGTTCAGTACTTGTTTTAAACATTACAATTTTTAGATGTTATTTATTTATTACTACCAATTTTATATTCTTCAATATCTATTTTTGATAACCTTTACAGTACTTACCCGTGCACATTTTTTAAGTGTTGACTTAAGTTCCG
>NW_017288762.1:0-250 GCF_001594075.2 Trachymyrmex cornetzi
ATAGAAATATATCATAGAGAAGTACGATATAATACGTAGAATTAAAATTTATATTTGTTTAATATAAGATAATATTATATATATTGTTGTAGTCTATATTTTAGAGAGTCTAATAATTTCTCATTTTAAGTGCAACTTGTTCTTACACAACTATTCTAACGAACTTGGCCGCCTTTTTCAGAAACATTTATCCATTAATAACGATATATTATAAAAATTGTTCTTGATTTTTTTAATATCTAATATTTAA
>NW_017288763.1:0-250 GCF_001594075.2 Trachymyrmex cornetzi
GACAGGTATAGAAGCCGCTCTAGGTCTCCTAGGAGGCCATCCAGAGCCTACAGGGCTCGGTCCCGTAACCGATATCGCGATCGTTCCACAAGATCGCTCTCGCAAGCGGATTTGTTCTCGCGAAGAACATCGCAACAATCCAAGGATTCACTCACGCCAGCCCTCCGGGAATCCACGACGATGGAGGAGCTGATTCATCTCGTCGAAGATCAGGCGAAGCGCCTGGACAGAATTGAGGTTAGATTGCCCG
>NW_017288764.1:0-250 GCF_001594075.2 Trachymyrmex cornetzi
ATACTTACTATTTATACTTACCGTCTCTCTCGCTCTTATGCATCTTCTTCTTGAACGCAGCTTCATTTCTCACAGGCAAAGATATTCATATAATGTACGATTTATAGCATTAGTAAATGAAGTATTTTTTCTAAAGTATACCCTAATAGAACATAGTTTCTTATTCTATTTAATAAGAGCGCGGTGTAACGCGATACCGCGCGAATAAGGAAGGAACGAAGGAAGGAAGGAAACGAATAAATCTGACAAC
>NW_017288765.1:0-250 GCF_001594075.2 Trachymyrmex cornetzi
ATCATATCCCAAGCTTCGAGATTTCGGACTTAGAATTCATTCTATGTTTGGATCCACATATTTATGTGAGACATCATTTTCCAAAATGAAATTAATGAAAAATGAAAGACGTTCTTCCTTGAGCGATGATACTTTACCTCGTCTTATGCGGGTCGCTACAAGTAATATGCAAATCGACGTTTCTGCCCTCGCCAATAAAGGATTCCGAAAATCGGATGGAGTTTAATTCGATCTGTTATTTTTTTCAATT
>NW_017288766.1:0-250 GCF_001594075.2 Trachymyrmex cornetzi
AAAGGATTAATTATTTACCGATTTTAATATGTCACTCAGTATTATTAAGATCGTTTAAAATGCGAAAAAGCATCAAATTGTTAAATTGCTGGTCAATTTAATTCGTAATATTACTGCGGTAGTTAGTAGAGGTTGCGTTTCAAGACCAAAAAATCATTTCGGCGCGCAGTTTAAAGGACTACATATGTAGTATATAAATTTACATAGAATTATACAAGTACTTAAGATTCAGCTTAAAGGCATTTATCTC
>NW_017288767.1:0-250 GCF_001594075.2 Trachymyrmex cornetzi
GTACAACTTAAAATCTTTCAAATGAGTTTTTATTTGTGTGTAGTACTTATTTTCATCAAGTTAGCTCTTTGAATTGTTGACTTTCTGTATAATTACGTAGTTCAACAAAAAATAACTTTTTTTCTTTTCGAAATGTCATATCTCGAAAATTTTTTTGCGATGAATACATCATCAGAATTTGCGTAATACATCAAGATTTTTAATAAATTAGAATAAATAAAAACCATCCCAATTTACTAAAAATCCTAAT
>NW_017288768.1:0-250 GCF_001594075.2 Trachymyrmex cornetzi
CTTATATTCTAAAGCTATAACTAAAAAGGGAATACAACCAAGTATTCCCTTCTGATTTTAATACGCTTTAAATATGTAGAATATAGATAAAAAATAAAGAGGCATATTTTTTTATAAACGTTGAGCCACATAATAAGAGAGTAAAGCCCTCTCTTGAAAGAATCTGATTGGTTTATAAAAAAAATATGTGTCTATTTTTTGTATATTTTAACACATCCAAAGTTTATTAAAATTGGAGGGGGACACTCTT
>NW_017288769.1:0-250 GCF_001594075.2 Trachymyrmex cornetzi
ATGGTAAATAATGCTGTCCGCGGATACTCTCATAACGTAAATGACTGCGGCGTGTTTTTTTTTTATGAGAAAATGTTTCGCTCGCGATTCCGTTCTCCTCGGATAATGGTGTACTATCGCATTCGGCGTAATGATTTGATGTTGTATTGATATTTGATAGAAAAAGAAACAGAGAAATGAAGACAGTCATCATGGTTTAATATAATTGATCAATAAGAAACAAAATATGGGCGAAGAAGACTAGATTGCA
>NW_017288770.1:0-250 GCF_001594075.2 Trachymyrmex cornetzi
AATGTGCGATGGTCAGTTAATATAAAAAGTTGAGTATGAAATCGTATAAAGTTCTTGTGAAATAGTTGATTTTTGTGTGACTATTACAATGTTGGTTCGCTATTAATTTCAAATCCTCGTGTCGTAAAGAATTTCCAAGTTTTTTACTCCTATGTAATAGGAGTTACAATTAATCACTGACAATTTTTCACTCTTTATAGTATAATTTGAATTTTTAAGGATGGAAGAAACTCTAGTATGTTACTAATTT
>NW_017288771.1:0-250 GCF_001594075.2 Trachymyrmex cornetzi
AAAAATATTCTTATACTATTTATAGTAAGAAGAACAAATGACAATACAAATCTAATTTTTCTGGCAATGAGAAATTTTTATTATTCATACACATATTTCGTGTACTGAATATTTACTATGTATAATAAAAAAATTTATTTAAAAAATTTTATTATTATCAGTAAGATTATCAGTACAATTTTAAATCTATCAAAACTATCTATCAAAATTAATCGGTTCAGAATAAGCAATGAACACGTGATGATTGTGC
>NW_017288772.1:0-250 GCF_001594075.2 Trachymyrmex cornetzi
CGCAAACTAAACAAAGTATTCAAAGTACAAATGTTAATACAGATGGTATGGTACTTTAACAAAACTTTAGGTATCTGTCAATTAATGTATAATTTGTTTGGAGAACGTGGGAATATATGGACATTTACTTCTTTAATCATTTATTCAGAATACTGTTTTGAATTCGCTTTAATAACTATTTTACATTTCGAATTATACTACATATGTCAAACTGTTTATAATAAGGTATATATTATAACAGAACAAAAGC
>NW_017288773.1:0-250 GCF_001594075.2 Trachymyrmex cornetzi
TATTACACATAATATATACATATTATACATATTATATTATACATTTATAAGTATTAAACATATACAATACAATTGTATTTTATTTACATCGGTAATGCTCCCATGGCAGCGTGTCGGTGGAACCTGATACGATATATTGCTTATCATCGTGCGGATTTAGAGCGATTTTTGTTTCCGATATCGTGTGCACTTCGTGCAGTTTGGATCTTATGCACGACTGTCTGCGCGTCATTTCGATTGCATCATTCAA
>NW_017288774.1:0-250 GCF_001594075.2 Trachymyrmex cornetzi
TACGCCTACGCGAGCCGACAAAAGGGCTCTTCCTCCGCCGTCGGCATAACAAGACGAGCGTGGTCAAAGTTAAGCAAATGACCGAAATCTCTTTTTAATGTATCCGGAAAATAAATTTCAACGCACGATATACGACTCGTTATCTACCTTGATAACTTGAAATATTTATTGTCCGCATACATCAACTGTTGCGCCAATCAGTGCAAATTGATCCTAAAATTTAGCTTTAATGCAACGTAAAAATTACATT
>NW_017288775.1:0-250 GCF_001594075.2 Trachymyrmex cornetzi
TGGCGCCAGAGGTGGAGTGGTGGGGGTTTGTTTTGACGCTCCGTGGCTGCCCCTATACTACTGTCACGTCCCGCGACAAATCCCATTACAAATTTTTTTTTATTAATATATATATGAAATTCACTATAACACCATAAACACTATGCGATCTTTAACCTTTAAGTGCGTATCGTGCGTATTTAAAACTATCTTTTTCTTGGCGCGTACTTGAACTCATTAGCATATGCTCACGCATAGCCGCATTTTCAAG
>NW_017288776.1:0-250 GCF_001594075.2 Trachymyrmex cornetzi
AGCCCGGATCCTCATACGGGCAACAGCGCTTTGACACAGAGCACTAATTGGTGAAAAGCCGGTTGTGGGGGTAAAATTTACTCCCATCGCCCGTTTTTCACCAATAAGTGTTCGGTGTCAAAGCGCTGTTGCCCGTATGAGGATCCGGGCTTAGAACTCAATCGGGACAGCCGTTATCGAGATCCCTTAATCGCCGTCTGGAAATCTTGACAGATTCGCGTATAGTAGCCACGGCAGTGTCGCTGCGCTT
>NW_017288777.1:0-250 GCF_001594075.2 Trachymyrmex cornetzi
TCACAAAAATCTTGCATGAAAAAATAGAATATTTTAAATGTACAAATTTTATGAATTCATCTAGGACTTTTACAAGAAATTTATTTGCTACTTAAAATAATACAATTATTTATTACAAACTAATTACAATTCATACTTTCTTTCCCGTATTTAGAGGTGTTATATTTGTAAATGCGGTCCTAAAGAAATGAATAATTTACAAAATATGAAAAAACCACTATCTATCGAAGATCGCGATAAACTGAAGTAC
>NW_017288778.1:0-250 GCF_001594075.2 Trachymyrmex cornetzi
ACAATTAGTTCCACGGCCAATTAAGTAATTGGCGTTGGTGAAACCGGCCCAAATGATTCTTCATGAGAAGCTCGTATGCTTAGCGCTTTTTTTACATTGTTAAGTGTACGTGATAGTGCAACTCTTGAAGAAGAAAAATCACCCCTGTAAATTTCTGGGGGTAATCCCGATTGACCACGGCTCGATCGGACACCACCAATCACAGCGACCGGTGCTTATGAGCTTTGTAGTCTCAAGCGCTGTGAGTGGC
>NW_017288779.1:0-250 GCF_001594075.2 Trachymyrmex cornetzi
TTATTTTTATTTCTTTCCTCTCCTTGCCTTCTTCCTTCATCTGGTTGCATCTTCGATAACCACAATTTTACAATCTCGACCTAATTTCTTGTCTCACTCTCTTATATCGCAACTCTATTCTTACGACGCATAAACAACAAATATTACAATAAGCTATACAATTATATGAAAGATTATTGAGGAAAAAATGGACTTTATGATTTTTTTACGAATTTCTATTCTAAACGCACGGGCTCCATTCGAACAATAA
>NW_017288780.1:0-250 GCF_001594075.2 Trachymyrmex cornetzi
CATGAATACCGGAATATTTCTCAGGAGATAAATATTCAAATCGGTGCGGCATACATTTTGCATACATAAACGCCGAGCGAAACACTACATGAACGACTTCCTATCTGCTGATGACGAATTCGAGATGTTAATGTCACGCGATGTGGCTCGCAAACTTCCAAGTTGTGAATGTAGTCTTGATAACTAACAAATATTTGTGCACGTGTATACTTTATGAAATTGTAAATTAGAAATCGAGAGACAACATCGA
>NW_017288781.1:0-250 GCF_001594075.2 Trachymyrmex cornetzi
GCTGAAATAATTTTAGAAGGGCCAATAAGAAAGTTTTGTAATCATTTATACGAAAAATGGACCAAAGCGAATCGGCAAGAAAATTTGTTTATGAAACAAAATGAATCGTGGATGAAAAATCAATTGAATTTGCCAAGTACGGCATTAATTCCTGCTATGAAGGAGAGACCTTCAGATAAAAGAAAATCTTTTTCTGATTTGAGTAATAGACAAAAAAGAAGGCGTACTGAACAATTACGAGCAGGCAATT
>NW_017288782.1:0-250 GCF_001594075.2 Trachymyrmex cornetzi
TTAGTATTAACAGTAAGAAACTGAAATCATAACGCAATACTAATATAACATAAAGGCGTGTAATAGAGTAGTTGCGAGAAAATTACCCCTACTCCTTCTATTTTTTTTTACTTCTGTAGCGTAAATCCCAGCGCGGCGTATTTGCCGGAGTTACCACTGCCTAATACACACAATTGGGTCATTAGTGACCCATTAGTTCAAAATACTAGGAGCATCAAGTAATTTGTTTAACAATTGTATATAATTTTTT
>NW_017288783.1:0-250 GCF_001594075.2 Trachymyrmex cornetzi
CGCCTCCCCGCTTGCCGGATAATCCGACGGCGGGATCGAGGACTCAGGGCCCAAAGTATCTCCGAGTCTAAGTTCTTCAGCGCCGCGCTCAGGTCCGACCCTCGTCCTATCCACATAGGAGTCTCCCCATTTGTCTACCGGTCGTCTTGCTTCAGCCACGATCCTTCCAGTTTCGTCAAATCTCGTTGCTCGAGGGGGCCCATCCTCCAGCCTCTTTCGGGTCCCCCCGATGGGCGGTCGGTACGCTGGT
>NW_017288784.1:0-250 GCF_001594075.2 Trachymyrmex cornetzi
ATACATCCTAAATCCAAGTTAAGGACACAATTATAAATTGTTGCTCTTTTAAGTAAAGTCCGACCGAAATTTCGGTTTCGGTTTCGGTTTCGATCAGTCTCAGTAAAAAATCAAGGTTTCGGTTTGATTTCGGCCGAAATTAAAAGAAAATTTTGGCGGATAAATGAAACTATACAAGTTGCAACGTGTCGGTGAGGGTTAAAAAAATTGTTCGATTTTAATTATTTACTCGTTGATTAAGCTTAAGGCA
>NW_017288785.1:0-250 GCF_001594075.2 Trachymyrmex cornetzi
CTAACTTAATATTTTGTTTCAACTTAGTTTTGTCTTTTGAAAAACCCATAATAATAATGACATCATTTTCACTTTTGCAATTATTTCACAAAAAATGTAATGCGAGTTATTTTTTTTTTACGACAAAGAAGTGTACACAAAATTGCTATTTTAAACACGTTTGTAATTAAATTTCTAAATTTTTTTAATAAAAGTATGGAGCTTTTTCTATAAATGCATTTTATCAGTTGCTTAAAAATATCATTTAAAT
>NW_017288786.1:0-250 GCF_001594075.2 Trachymyrmex cornetzi
GTGCCGACAATAATGAATACTGCCTTACAATTACAAAAAAGAATGGCTAAACTTGGGCTAACTTTACTGTTTGTTGCAACAGATGCAGAGCAATACGGTATGTACATTTGGTATAAACTTACGATTTAAGAATTTTATGAATTCTTAAATTGTTGAAAAGTCTTTTGTAAATTTTTAAGCCAATACGTAATCAATTTTTTTCTAAATATATTGAAAAATGTTGAAACTTATAATTTTTGGTTGACTAACA
>NW_017288787.1:0-250 GCF_001594075.2 Trachymyrmex cornetzi
ATCTATGCTCAGAATTGGAATCAGCGATACCAAAAACCTCCAAAATACACTATTTTTGAGAAATAAACATTTTTTATATTTAATCGTATGTTCCTTGCCGGGAAAGCCACTTTTGTGGCTCTGCACAAATCTTGAAATTTTGCGCCATGTGTATGTTACTTATATAGAAAAATTTTTGAGAAAAAAAAATCACTATTTTAATGAAAAAATACTGGCAGTCTAAAGGTTAATCGCAAAGTGTAAGTGGCAA
>NW_017288788.1:0-250 GCF_001594075.2 Trachymyrmex cornetzi
AATTCATGTTAATAACTAACAATTTTGTTGATACAATTGATAATTAATTAAATGCTTTTTATTTATTTCTATAATAAAAAAAAAATTTTTTGTTAGAATAAGTTATTTAATTATATAAGTATTCTTTTAAATTAATAATTGTTAAAGTTGAAGCTCAAGATTGCAATGCATATGTTGATCTCTCTAACACTTTTATTGTTTTAAATTAACATTTTTAATTTTTCATATAAAAATTTAATTCGCATTATTT
>NW_017288789.1:0-250 GCF_001594075.2 Trachymyrmex cornetzi
GACTAATAATGATAATAATAGATCTTGTAATTCTTCCAAAGATTGCATTTTGTATGCCTGAGAGATACATCGAAGATTAAGTTGGCGTACTTTTTTTGGCAAGTGTCGTAAGCACTCTCAGTTACCAATGATTTTGATAATATGACTAACATCTAATCGTAAATACGAAGCAGGCAAATTTGATTGGTCGTTTTTTATTACAACGTCATAACAACATTGTAGGTAATGTTTAAGATCGGCGCAATCTGCG
>NW_017288790.1:0-250 GCF_001594075.2 Trachymyrmex cornetzi
ATTTAATACCTTTCGTTTAAATTATTTTTAATTTGTTGGATAAGAACGTGGTAGTGTATACTATAATCATATTGTAATTGATAATTATCGTACTTAGTATTTGGTCCTGAAGATTGAAAATTTATATTTATTGAAAGCTCGAATCGCCTGCAAATGTAAAGTGAGAACTTTACACTCAATACGCTTCTACACTCGATGTATCAGTGGCAGGATCTCAAAGAGTTATGGTCCGTCTGACCTTTCCTGCATT
>NW_017288791.1:0-250 GCF_001594075.2 Trachymyrmex cornetzi
TCGAGTGATTGCAAATCGCGACGCTCGGCGATGCAATCTAACCTTAAAACGAGCTGCTCCCGTCTGTAGCCAGACTCGAAGCTTGTTAGCGTTATTCGGTCCCGCTTCTTCTGGTATGCCCTGGTCGCCACTCCTTTTTACCCTCCAAAGGAGAAGATTCGTTCAGCTGGCCTTGGAAGTCTCCAGCCCCGCTCGTCCCTTGCACCACTGAGTCTACTCGCCCCGAGTTATCTCGGTCGCAGAGGGAGAG
>NW_017288792.1:0-250 GCF_001594075.2 Trachymyrmex cornetzi
TGCGGATCATGTCCACAATTTCATTTGGTGGATAATCAGCCATAATTTTGTAAAGAAAAAAAAGAATGCAAAAACGTGGACAGTATTCCACGGCAAAGAAGTACGATTATCCCTCTCTAGCGGAGATGTCTCGATTATTGCACGAACGTAGAGTCAATGTGATCTTCGCTGTGACAGAAGATCGCCTTCACGAAAACGAATTAATCGCCGACTTATTGAAGGAGCAAGCCAGGATCGCTACCTTGACACG
>NW_017288793.1:0-250 GCF_001594075.2 Trachymyrmex cornetzi
AATAAAAATCACGTAGGAAAGAAAATATTTTGGGAGGATCCCGTTTGCCTACAATCCCGATTGCACACACCACTCATATCAGCTAGTACCTAATAATTTTTCACTGCTTTACCAATGAAAATATTTTATTTTTAAATTAGCCAATTAGTGATGCATGTGTGCAACATGCAATGTGTGCAATCAGAGGCTTCCCAAATATTTTAATGATATTTGCCGGAGAGATATGCTCCCAGCATACTTTTCGTATCGC
>NW_017288794.1:0-250 GCF_001594075.2 Trachymyrmex cornetzi
CCGGAGACGGGGAGAGTCGCCCTTCGGACGTTCCCGAGATGGGTGGCTAGCAAAGTGGACTCCTACCTAATGGAGGCGGCAGCAATCTTCTCGGCATGGAGCGAGAGCCCTGGAGATGCGGTTGAAAAAGCTCTGAGGATGGATCGAGTGATGCGGGACATATCCGAGGTCAGCATGCCAAGAAAGAGACTCCCGAGAAGACCGCATGCGTACTGGTGGAGCGAGGAGATAGGGGAGCTCCGTCGCTCCT
>NW_017288795.1:0-250 GCF_001594075.2 Trachymyrmex cornetzi
GTTAGAACATTTCCTGAGCACGATCGCCGATCTTCAATATCGCCTCCCCAATCAGAATCTGAGTATGCGTACATCTTCTGTTTGTTCTTCTCGTACTTGATACCGTACGTCGTCGTTACTTTGAGGTATCTTAGTACGCGCTTTGCCAAAATCCAATGATTTTCTCCGGGATCAGAACAAAATCTGCTTAAAGTATTTGCTGCATGGACAATATCTGGTCTAGTTGCGTTTGCCAGATAGATCAATCCTC
>NW_017288796.1:0-250 GCF_001594075.2 Trachymyrmex cornetzi
TTAAAGTATTTTTTTGCAAAATCTTAATTTAATGCTTTCCTTTTTCCTTACCAGAGAAGCTTGGTAAATATATACACAATAATGTTTATATCTGAGTAATTGAATAACATCCGTAAATTGGCTATACACACTACCGGCACCACCCGGAATATAATAATCAAATGTTTAGACTATCTATGATCTATATTCTATACTGATACTATACAAGATTATCTAAGATCTATATTGATAGCAATCAATATTTATTTCT
>NW_017288797.1:0-251 GCF_001594075.2 Trachymyrmex cornetzi
AGCGAGCGAGATATCGAGAGGCAGCGCCCGTCCTTCTCGCTCTACCAGTAACTCGTAAACACATGAGAGTATTAGAGCGAAAAGGACGGCCGCTCCATCTCGCTGTCTCGCTTTCTCTGCTAGTCGCTTGTTATAAGCGACCCAAAACCGAAAATGTGCTTTCTCGGCCGCTCGGCGTATTCTTGTACAGGGTATCCCGATCTTTTTTACCAATCACTTTTGTATTCATAGAGCGGATTAAACTGAGTCGA
>NW_017288798.1:0-251 GCF_001594075.2 Trachymyrmex cornetzi
TCTAAATGTTGTAGATTCGACGTATATCAGTTCCGTATAATTTTAGTGGTGATGTCAGGCTGATAGACGTTGTCATAAACTATATGTATTCGTTTCTTTAACGTTATTCACATTCAGTTTTTAAATGTTATTCTCGTTCGTTTTTTAAACATTATTCTCATTCGTTTTTTTAACATTATTTACATCCAATTTTTAAACGTTATTCGCGTCCGATTTTTTAACATTATTCACATCTGGTTTTTAAACGTTAT
>NW_017288799.1:0-251 GCF_001594075.2 Trachymyrmex cornetzi
CATATTACACATGTTATATAATACATAGTACACATAGTATACGTCTTATTTATATTATACATAATATATACATATTATATTACACATAATATATACATATTATACATATTATATTATACATTTATAAGTATTAAACATACTATACAATACAATTGTGTTTTATTTACATCGGTAATGCCCCCATGGCGGCGTGTCGGTGGAACCTGATACGATATACCGCTTATCATCGTGCGGACTTAGAGCGATTTTTG
>NW_017288800.1:0-251 GCF_001594075.2 Trachymyrmex cornetzi
TTTTCAACTCCACTAACGTAATAGTATATTCTTCTACTGTAAATCACGTTATCAAGCAATTCAGATTCATGTCGCTTACTTGTTACGACATAATTTCAAAATTTGTCATTTTTTAATTGATTGCAAAAAAAAGAACGGAAATATAAAGAGAAAAAGGGAAAAAACAAACTTTTCAAATGTACGTTTTATTCCTCTATAATTATTACATCAACATATTGCATTACAAATTTTAATGATTTAAAACACTCCAA
>NW_017288801.1:0-251 GCF_001594075.2 Trachymyrmex cornetzi
CGAGAAATAAAATATAAACGTAATCCTGTAATAGTTTGCGTTTTAAGTGTGATTCACGTTGCTGGAGCTTGGACGCTAACCAAGGCTAACGAAAAGATGGGACAGAAGTGGAAATAAAAAAACGGAGACGAGAGGATGGAGAAAGAGAGGGAGGAGGCGGAGGAGAAGGTGGAAGTGGAGAAGAAGATGGGCAAGAAAGGACTCGTACCGCGGAGAAGAGGGTAAGACGGTTTACATCTTTGTACGCGACA
>NW_017288802.1:0-251 GCF_001594075.2 Trachymyrmex cornetzi
AATTAAAATTTATTTAAGAATGTGTCAAATACTTATAAAAAAAAGATTTATAATTCTTTACGTAATTGTTAGAATAATTTCGATACTGTAATGTAAACGGCACAATTACGAATTCATTTTGAATAAAGTTTTCACAAAGAATGAAAAAAAAGAAGATATACGTTACGAATATAAATATATACATATACAGTGTCTCGAAATTTGCGAAGCAAAGAATCGCAATAAAAAAGCTTTCAAAAAATTAAGTGAAA
>NW_017288803.1:0-251 GCF_001594075.2 Trachymyrmex cornetzi
GGCTCCGCTACTACCCAGGGGGCCCTGTGGCAGCCACCAAGCGCCAGACAAACGTAAACCCGCCGCACATCCTGAAGCGCGCGCGGGCAAACACGCGAAGTTTCTCGCAAGTGCTCGCGGCGCGCGGAATACAGGTACCGCGGCCGAACCCCCAGGGGGCTGGCGCGACAAACGCTGACTCGCGTTCAAGTTCCGCTCGGCGGGGGATATAAGCCCCGTCGGAGCGACGACAATTCGCTCATCGCCCACCG
>NW_017288804.1:0-251 GCF_001594075.2 Trachymyrmex cornetzi
TTTTTCCTTTACTTTTTGCGTCTTAGATCCATCTTTTGCAATATTTGAAATGAAAAAAAAAAAAAATAAATGTAATTTCTCTGATATTACGTAGTTCTAAAGAACACTTAACACGTGTATATAAAATCTCGTCACGATTTCACCACGTTTCACGATAACAATTTTGACTCGTATGTATAGAAGAACGCGTTGAAATCCAAGAAGTCTCTTCGAGACTTAGCGGAGTAAAACGTGGATGCGCATCGGATCGC
>NW_017288805.1:0-251 GCF_001594075.2 Trachymyrmex cornetzi
AATTCCATATTAATTTTTTTTACATCTAATTGTAAGTACATCCATATTTCTACAGAAATTTTTTATAAAATAATTTTGGATTCATCTTCATACATTTCTTTTTATTTCTTACAGGAAAATTTGTAGATTAGATCGTTTATTTCTTGTATCCTTACCTTTACATATTTTTCTCAATCACAATTTTCTTCATCGTAGTCCTCTATTTTATTGCCATTTTATTTTTATTTCTCTCCATCACGCCTGCGATGCAT
>NW_017288806.1:0-251 GCF_001594075.2 Trachymyrmex cornetzi
TGGGAAAAGGTAGAAATTCTCGACACAGAGTCCTTTTTCTATAAGAGACTCACATCGGAAATGGTTCACATCAAAAAACAGACGTTAGGCATAAATAAACAAAAGGACACAGAGAAATTGCCACAAATATACTTAACGTTATTTTGAAATCATTTACGATAAAATTTACTAGAATATTTAAAAAGAAAGAAATAAAATATATAAATAGGTTACAAAGTTGACATTCGACAGAACGTTTTAAATATTGGGTA
>NW_017288807.1:0-251 GCF_001594075.2 Trachymyrmex cornetzi
TTTCACATATTTTGTTTCAAACATTACATTCATTATGTTAATTTCTACATAAGGTTTGTGTTACATTCTAACATATTTATATTGTATTAAATTGATATAAAAATATGGACCGTTTGAGACATGCCTGATTAAGAAACATTTTCTTAATGCATATAATTTAAGTTTAGGAAATTCATTAAAAAATGAAAAAAAAAAGATAATTTATAAGCAGCAAGTACGAATCCTAAATCAAACGAAATTAAATTAATACT
>NW_017288808.1:0-251 GCF_001594075.2 Trachymyrmex cornetzi
CGGAGATAGGGAGTTCGTCCACGTTTGTTCTTGTTCGATTGAGACCGCACTATAATTGAGTAAATAGTTGAACTATTTATATATATATATACATATATGTATGTATTTTTGGTCGCGTGCGCGCTAGTACAAAAAGGGGGGTGGGGGAAGGTGACATGCAATTGTAGACTTACTGGTGATGCTGATTATGGTCGAGTGAGTCGGTTCCCAGCGTCCACGTAAGCCCAGCCAAGGATAGCAGTGGCGGGTGT
>NW_017288809.1:0-251 GCF_001594075.2 Trachymyrmex cornetzi
ATTGAAAAGATGGAAGTCAAAGAGTTTTATTACACATGATACTTATAATTTCTTAAACACAACGACTCCGATATTGCCGCGGGCTTATGGTAAACCGAAAATACATAAACTCGGGGTACCTATGCGAATAATAGTATCCTCTGTGGGTAGCCCTTTACACAATTTGGCTTCGTATTTTCATCAGATTCTGTGTAAGGGTTTACCTAAAGCTAGACGAGGAGTGGGTAATAGCCTTGAATTAAAAGGCCTTA
>NW_017288810.1:0-251 GCF_001594075.2 Trachymyrmex cornetzi
ACGTGCAGTAATTTGATTTTTTACCTTAAAAAAGCAAAAGCGAAATAAATTAATCACCGTCAATTAAAAAGATCCTTTTAAAAAGTTTTTTTGAGAAAAATCTTTCTGTTTCACGACAATGCACGTCCTCATTCGGCAAGACAAACACAGAATTTGTTGACATAATTTCTTTGGGAATTTTTTCATCGTTTATCATACTCTCCAGATCTTGCACTGAGTGATTTTCATTTATTTCCTGCGCTTAAAAACAT
>NW_017288811.1:0-251 GCF_001594075.2 Trachymyrmex cornetzi
TCGGTGGCTAAAGTTGCGAATAGTTTTTTGTAATTAAATTTTCACACGTTTTCTGGTATATACGTTTTACGTGAGTTTAACATCTTTTCTCATACAACACAGACTTCTAAGGGACGCCGTGAAGATATCCTGCAGGATGTCTTTAGGATGTTCCTTGGAGGTTTGTGCTGTAAGGATTTATATAAGCTATCATACTCAATATGATAAATGTCCGTCTTTGTCGTAATTATTGACAATCACTAAAGATCTTT
>NW_017288812.1:0-251 GCF_001594075.2 Trachymyrmex cornetzi
ATAAGTATAATGTTATTTATTACATTATAAGAGGATTTATTTAATATTTTTCAGTTTGGTTGGAATACTAATTTTGTTGAATTTGCATCATCAGAATCATGATTAATTTTAATCTCAGCGCCGTATAGCAAACCAATTATTGTGTCAGTTGTCACAAATCGGGCGAATATGCTGTATTGCTTTATGTTGTCGTGTTGTTTCCTGTAGTAAATTGGAACAAAATGATATGTTCCATTGTTGATGAGAAAACC
>NW_017288813.1:0-251 GCF_001594075.2 Trachymyrmex cornetzi
ACTATTACACCATGGGTAATCAAGTCTTGAGCCTCTTCTACAAAAGATTGCAAAAATCTATTATCATTGGCAGGTTTTTCGTACCCATGATAAATCCCAATAATACCAACATTGCTGTAATTGTTACCCAAACTGCATAAAATGGGATAGACTTGACTCCCTGAATTTTTAGACAAAGGTAAGCCATCGATATTTATAATAATTTCGATTATTTGCGAATTTTGAAAAAAATACTGTGACGCTTCTAACAA
>NW_017288814.1:0-251 GCF_001594075.2 Trachymyrmex cornetzi
AAGACTAAAAAAGATTTCGGCGATTTGCAGAATTGAATACATATATAAATTTACACTGAAATATTTAAACACTAAAATCGCTTTGATAAAAAAAGTAGGTTTATTTTTCGATTTATTTCTCTTAATGGATTTACCAAAAGAGCAATGGTAACTCTTGAGTTAAATAACATTTTATTATTTTTAATTTCCACGTATATCAAAATGTAAGTCAATTCCTGTCTGTGATTAGTTTCAGAGTTCGTACTAATACA
>NW_017288815.1:0-251 GCF_001594075.2 Trachymyrmex cornetzi
TATAATAATTTAGAAAAAGAAATTTAAAAATGTGTAATAAAAATGTTGACGATAAATTACGATTATAGTTGCATTGATTTCCCATAATTATAAATAAAAGAAAAATTTCGTAATCTATAATACTTAAATTCAACCTACTTAGATTCAATAGTTTACAATAGTTTGTGTTATCGAAAAAATACACGAAGAAATAAGATTATAAAAGAATTGACTCACCACCGCGTTACCAGCATCCATTACTAGAATGCGAT
>NW_017288816.1:0-251 GCF_001594075.2 Trachymyrmex cornetzi
AAGTTAAATTCCATGTAATTCGAACAAATTAAATTTTACCATTTTATTCCTCCTAAAGAAAAAGTAGTTTATTTAACTCTAATGATATATATCATATTCGTATAATTGATTATTAAATTAATTAAATTCTACCAAATTAAAAAGTAAGACTCAATCTTTTTTTTATTATTTACTTAACTCTAATGATGTGTATCATGTGTATAAAAATTTTTCTCTATGGAATTTTAAAATTATATACAAACTTACCTTTT
>NW_017288817.1:0-251 GCF_001594075.2 Trachymyrmex cornetzi
TTTTAATCTAATGAGAATTGAGCTCCTACATTGAGCCTTTAAATGGCAGTTATCGGAAAAATTTGTACTTTTAGGTTTAAAAGAGGTTATCGGCAAAACTTCTTAAAACCCTGCATAGATTCTCTACGAATGCACATTTCTGGATCCTTTAATTAAAATTTTTTATATATCTTAATTACTCTTAATCGATATAGTCTTATTATGGCATTATATGTATAATTACGATAGAAATTATTTATTTTTATAATATT
>NW_017288818.1:0-251 GCF_001594075.2 Trachymyrmex cornetzi
TTTTAATCTAATGAGAATTGAGCTCCTACATTGAGCCTTTAAATGGCAGTTATCGGAAAAATTCGTACTTTTAGGTTTAAAAGAGGTTATCGGCAAAACCTCTTAAAACCCTGCATAGATTCTCTACGAATCCACATTTCTGGATTCTTTAATTAAAATTTTTTATATATCTTAGTTATACTTAATAAATATAGTCTTATTATGGCATTATATGTATAATTACGATAGAAATTATTTATTTTTATAATATT
>NW_017288819.1:0-251 GCF_001594075.2 Trachymyrmex cornetzi
CTTCTTAACATTAGACAAAGAAAAACTTTATGCATTGAATAGTAGAGAATTAGTTTTGTATGGAAAATGGGGCATGGATGGCGCTTCTGGTCAACAAACTACAAGACAACAATGGTCAAAACGAGAAAGAACTTCCGTGAATAATCGATTAAATGATAGTTATGATGCATCATTATCATATGGTGAAAAAGACGAGAATACTGATAGAGCAGTATTTATTATTTCATTTGTTCCAATTAAATTATTAGCTA
>NW_017288820.1:0-251 GCF_001594075.2 Trachymyrmex cornetzi
TTTCTTCCCCAATAAATTCTCGCTTTAAGATACATTAGACATTATTGTGAAGCTATAGGTGAAACTTTCGATCTATATTGTTATCCATTACGGTTTCTTGACATTAATTGATTTATAATGAATTTTTTCTTCTCTTCAATTCCTTCTCTCTCTTTTTCTATAACTTTAATTTTTTTTGTTTAATTATGTACAAAAAAGCGATTCTTAATGTGATGGTTCGAAGTTGAGCCGAAACGTACGCAAGATTGTGA
>NW_017288821.1:0-251 GCF_001594075.2 Trachymyrmex cornetzi
ATTTATTTCTTTGTTTAATCCGTATATTTGAAACGTTATAGTGACGATCTGACAATGTAATATTTTTATTCCTTTTGATTAATCCGTACATTGAAAATGACTCAAACGTAGTCGAAACGTCTTATTTTTGTATTTAAATTGTATTTAAATTGTTTATTACATATATATATATTATAATGGTTCTGTGCCCTTTATTATTGATATTATAATTATATAAATTATTTAATAAAAAACATTTCGATAATAATTTT
>NW_017288822.1:0-251 GCF_001594075.2 Trachymyrmex cornetzi
ATATAAAAACATCGTATCGCAGAAAAAAAACAGCAAAACTCAATATTTAACTGTTTGTCATTTAATGTTTTTAAATTTAACATTTGTTATTAAAATGATAATATAATAATTTTTGGTATTTTTACACGCAAAAAACGTACTGAAATTTTACTGAAATATTAAAAAATTCAGCTAGATATATACAGATCGAAAAATAATTTTAAAAACTCAAGCATGATGAGTGATGTTGCAAAAAAATTGTGATATTCTAG
>NW_017288823.1:0-251 GCF_001594075.2 Trachymyrmex cornetzi
GATAAGTTGTAGTTTTGAAGAAGTATAATTGCTTTTACACTTGCCAATAAAAAAATATACTTTTTTTTACACATGTAATAAAATATAAGAGAAAGGATAGTCAACAACGCAGTGTTTGTGACGAGAAGTAGTTTATTGGAGACATGCACAGAAAAATAATCCCAGATGTCTAATAAAGTATTTCAAGCCACCATGTTTAGAATGAGGTTAGTAAAATTAAATTGATGTTTATGGGGTAAATTATAAGTCGA
>NW_017288824.1:0-251 GCF_001594075.2 Trachymyrmex cornetzi
AAAGTCGTTATAAAGTCATTATATTGTTTAGGCGTGGATTTATTTCATATATCTAAGCTGAACCCTTGATAAATGTTCAGATACAATATTTCGATTTATCCTCACTTTTAGAAAAATAATTTCTGTTAAACAATTAAGATATTTCTTACGTACGATTCTCATTTCTCAAATTTCTATGACATTACATCCGATTTTCAAAAAGATCAATTAATAGTTGCATTAATAATTTTACTTATTAAGTGTTCAGCAAA
>NW_017288825.1:0-251 GCF_001594075.2 Trachymyrmex cornetzi
CAAGTTTCATCAACCGTTATTAATCGACGCAAAAAATCCGACTCGTTTCGCTTAAACCGCACCAACAGGGCCTTAGAAATGTTTATTCGAATGCGTTTTTGATCCAGAGTGAGCAAGCGTGGCACCCAACGCGCGATTAACTTACGCATGCCTAATTCTTCAGTAAATATATGACAAACACGTTCTTCTGATATGCCAACAGCCTCTGCTATCTCTCTAATCTTAATTCGACGGTTGTCCATTATCATTTG
>NW_017288826.1:0-251 GCF_001594075.2 Trachymyrmex cornetzi
TATATCAATACAAGTCTCGAAAGTTTATATACAATTTTTCAAGAACAAAAGAAAGATCCAGAATTAAATTGTTGATATAATGTTCAATAACGGAAAATAAATCTCTGGTAATTTATCAGTTTTGTTTATTAATACACATTTCTGTTTTTTTATAAATATCATTTCCGAAGTTAATCTTTTCTGAAATAAAGATTCATTATCCAAGATCTTAATGTTATTCCAATCAAATTTGTGATCAGAATTGATTTGGT
>NW_017288827.1:0-251 GCF_001594075.2 Trachymyrmex cornetzi
TATATTCACAACTTATTTTTATCGATAAATACACACATTTATTTCTGAAATTCTGTAATAACGGAAACTATATACTATATAAATGTGATAAACTCTTATCAATAAAAGTGAGGTATGAATATGTATCTATATGTAATGTTTTTAACAGTGAAAACTACCAAGACTATAAAATTATTCCACACTGTAGATTAACATTTTTCACAGATTAAAAGAAGTAAATCAAGGGAAGGAATTTTTAATTCATTTTAATC
>NW_017288828.1:0-251 GCF_001594075.2 Trachymyrmex cornetzi
GGCTTTTGGTACACGAAAAGAATGATTTTGCTGAAGTATTTAAAAATTTAGCTATATATATAGTTACTGATCTGAAAATAATTTTGTTAAACTGTCAAAATAATTAAAACGCTTAAATATGATGAGCAAAAAATTTTGATATTCTAGCGCCAAAATTTGAGCGTCCTACATAATTAATTTGACAGTTTAATAAAATTATTTTCAGATCTATAGGTAGTTAAATTTTTAGATACTTCTCTTGCACCAAAATA
>NW_017288829.1:0-251 GCF_001594075.2 Trachymyrmex cornetzi
ATTTTGTATTATTTGAAATATTTGAAAGAAAATCTTCACAAATGCATCATGTTTCTAAATTATACTCAAATTTACGAAATAGTATTTATGATTAATAATATTTGTTTAAGAGACGGAACCTTAAACTTTCTAACGTCATATATAAATAAAAATTAGTTACGTATTCCTAATTTCCTCGCTCGTCAACCTTATAGAAGAAAAGTACCTCAATTTTTCACAATAGCACCCTGTAGTGCGAAGTCTTATTGCCA
>NW_017288830.1:0-251 GCF_001594075.2 Trachymyrmex cornetzi
TGTAAATCACATATCGAAGAAGATCTTGAAATATTAATTTCTTGTAGCAAATTACTAATACATTATTTCTATTATGTCCTGAAAACGGTAATTTTTCTGGAAAAAATTTATATCTAATAATTCACATATAAAGTTGCATAAATTAATGATTATACTATATAATTTCAAGATTTATAGAAGATATTGCGTTAATCAATTAATTAATTTCTTTTTTTATGGCATTATATTTAGTTTTTTCTGCAAAATATACT
>NW_017288831.1:0-251 GCF_001594075.2 Trachymyrmex cornetzi
GGAAAAATCCTATCTGCTTGTATGAATATTCAGTTGCAATAAATAAAATTATGCAGCCTGCTCTTCTAACTCGTGGGCTACTCGGGCGATCGCGTCTCGCGAGGCTCTTTGTATGCAGGTTGTAGAATCCACGGAAGTAAGCACGGTAAAATTAACGTGTCCTCGATTACGGGTAAACAAGGAAATGTGAAAAACTTCGGGTAAGTATGGCCCGAATCTATGGGCGTGTTTGTTAAATTCCGTTTTCTTAA
>NW_017288832.1:0-251 GCF_001594075.2 Trachymyrmex cornetzi
GTAACAATTTGTAAAATCTTGCGCCGTAATATGTATTATATATTACAATTCTCCTAATACCTAGAATGTTGCAGCGATACTACAGCGCAATCTGCAATATTGCAACGTTTCTACAATGTTACTGCAAGTTTCATATATCTACATATTATACATATTTGTATATTCCTGGTGTTTTCAAATTCGTGCCCATAAAGTACAAGACGCGATACTTTATGTTAAAACAAACAACTATTTCCTTTTGCAAAGGAAAG
>NW_017288833.1:0-251 GCF_001594075.2 Trachymyrmex cornetzi
CGGTTTCTATGGAAAAAAATGTTTAAAAAGATGTAAGAAATGTTGTAAGGAAATATATCTCGTCAAAAAAAAAACGTTTAAAAAATGTTTCTTATTGAGATCTGATAATTGCGGATCGCAATTCGATGGATCACGTGAACATTTACAGTCCGGTTTAGCGGCACGTGCTTTTACAAGGAAAGTTACCAAGAGATGTCCAATTAGTTTAGACAAAGTTATAGTATCCTACTTCCTATTAACACTAAAATGAG
>NW_017288834.1:0-251 GCF_001594075.2 Trachymyrmex cornetzi
TCACTAGCACGCAGTGGTGCTCCGCGCGCGACCCGAGATCGCGCCCGAACATCCGGGCCCTAGTAATGACATTGGTGATAATTGTGCTCTGGTGCATCGACGACCTTTTATGATTTATACGGTAATATAAACTTACCTTTTTAAAGAAAAAGGTAAAAAAAGCGCTAAGCGTTGGTGAAACTGGCCCAAATGGTCCTTCTCGTAAAGAATCACCATTTAGGCCAGTTTCACCAACGCCAATTACTTAATCG
>NW_017288835.1:0-251 GCF_001594075.2 Trachymyrmex cornetzi
TCTCTATCAAATTCACAAACACAATAAAACATTTAAACTTAGATTCTTATTCTCATTCTTACTTAACTATAATCCTACCGCTTTCAACTCTGCGACGAATTCAATACGATAATTACACAAATCCCAAGACATATGAAATATTATAATATTCTTTTATTCCTTTAAAATTCTGAACCTAAAATAAATCTAAATACCATCACTACAATGTAATATCGATCCACCGTGATACGCTATAATATTGTAAGCAACGA
>NW_017288836.1:0-251 GCF_001594075.2 Trachymyrmex cornetzi
GCTTTCCTTATTTTTTCTATTCATTCTTTTTGTAATGTTCTGTAAAATCTGTCCGACTATACGCAGGTAGCACACGTATGTTTTATATACGTTTCTTAAATATGTCCAATGTTTTATAATCTTAAGCATCAATAAGAAACGTTTCACCGAAAACGTTTTTAAAATTGTAATTTAAAAAACGTATTTTACACGTATTTTTTAATTCACCCTGTGTAATATTTTATTATGAAACATTATATATACAGAAATAA
>NW_017288837.1:0-251 GCF_001594075.2 Trachymyrmex cornetzi
TAGATCAAATGAGGGGGTTATTGCGGAAACTGAGGCGTATTTTGAGGCCAAAGACAAACCGTTTTACAAAAAAGGCATCGACTTGTTAGAGAAGCGTTGGAATCAGTGTATCACCCTAGAAGGAGACTATGATGAATAAAGTCGAATTTTACCTAAAAGTTGTTGTTTTAACAAATATCTAAAAAAAGGGCTTGAAAGAATCTATCAATAATAATAATAATAAGCAAGCCCATCAAAGCCAAACATCAGTT
>NW_017288838.1:0-251 GCF_001594075.2 Trachymyrmex cornetzi
TTCTTATTTTTACCAGAATAATTATATTAATCAGAATTCTAATTATCTCAACTAGAATTCTAAGATTATCTCAACTAAAATTCTAGACATAACCAGAAAATTCTGATTCGTCCATTTTCTACCAGAATTACTGTTTAATCCAACTAGATCATTTTTCTCAGTGTGCTTATCTCCAATTTATTTCGAATGTTTCAGCTCCTTTTGGAGTCATCCTCAGCGAATACAAAATCAAAAAACTTCCATTGAGAGCA
>NW_017288839.1:0-251 GCF_001594075.2 Trachymyrmex cornetzi
TGTAATATAGAACTATATTTAGTATTTAGATTTATCTGAAAGATATTAAAATCTTTTTCCACAAAAAATTTCCCTGTTTCAAGTATTATACAAATAATCCTCACATCATTCTTTATAGATTTGAAAAAGAAAATTCATATTTTAAAGGTATTAGGTGGATCGGAAAGTAATGTCGTTTCTGCGCATGTCGATATTCGTTTGTCTTGAAGTACACAATAAGCTGATAAATGACAAATGAATATCGACATGCG
>NW_017288840.1:0-251 GCF_001594075.2 Trachymyrmex cornetzi
CTTATGAAAACTCTTGGAGTTGTAGCCATATCTTTGAAAATAAATACAGCCTTTTCACCGTGTCGTTTAACTTTTGGTTGAAATTGTGTAATTATCCGTTGGATTTGTCCAACGATGTCTTCAGGATGCCTTTCTTCTTTATTTTCTGTAAGAAATTGTCCTGGTAGTCGAAAAGTCTCTCCATAAACAAGCTCTGCTGGTGTAGTTTTGAGATCCTCCTTCCAGCAAGCTCTGATTCCTAACAAAATTAT
>NW_017288841.1:0-251 GCF_001594075.2 Trachymyrmex cornetzi
TCCAATCTTGCATAATTTCATTAAGTGCTTCTACGACAGTGTGGATTGCTCCAGACAGTGATGCTTGACACATACATGATAAAAAATCTTGGCCAATACGACGTTGGTATGAACCAGAAGCCAAAAAACTCAAAGTTGCTAAAATCTTTGTATAACACAAAATATTAATTATCTTGTACATTACAAATTTATTATTAATTATTATTAAATATTTATTATATTTATTATTATTTTATATTTATTTTTATTAT
>NW_017288842.1:0-251 GCF_001594075.2 Trachymyrmex cornetzi
GGTTTCATGTTAAAAATTTGAGTTTTATGATAAATACTTTTTTGAAGAACGGTTACCCATTAGGTTTCATTTTTTCGACGATACAGAAAAGATTGGATTTTCATATATATAATAATACTAATGGAATTGATAGAAGTTTATATAATAGAATTAGAGAGAAACAGAATTATTTTGCTGTTCCATATGTTAGAGGCATTTCTGAAAGTTTTATGCCTATAGCATGGAAAAATGGTTGCAAAACGGCTTACACG
>NW_017288843.1:0-251 GCF_001594075.2 Trachymyrmex cornetzi
ATTTTATGTGATGCTCTCACACGTGATGATACCGTCGAGCGCGATGGCGCACTCGCGCGTAACATGATGCCGTAGAGATAAGGAATGGTTAAACGAGATATAATTTGAACACTGACATATATTTTATTTTTATTTATTAACTTTTTTCTTTTTTTCTAACATAGTGTTTACTACAATATCCAAAGAACAAGTACCTACATTATGGATTCTTAAGTGGTATACATTGAAATTGATTGTATAATTTATAATTT
>NW_017288844.1:0-251 GCF_001594075.2 Trachymyrmex cornetzi
CAGAGGGGGTCTGACGTCCACTGACATGGACATTTCATTTAAAGCAAGACGACTGACGGAATTTGTCGGGTCTCCTCCGACTGAAAAGTCGCACGCATAAATAATCTCTTCTATATTTTTTTTTAGATACGATTTATAAATCGACTCTTAGACTAGGTACGATTAATTCGAGTCTTAGACCAGATATTTTGCTCGATTATGCAGTGCCTTCATTTCCTAATGAGAAGGAAAACATTCATTAACGCCATGTA
>NW_017288845.1:0-251 GCF_001594075.2 Trachymyrmex cornetzi
ATCCTCCACGTACAAGAGGTTTACGTGCTTGCTCCTCTTTCGGTCGGTGAGTCGTATCGGCACGATCCCCTTCTCGATGGCGTAGACGTTGATGGAAATATTGTTTAGAGCTTCAAATTTCCTAATCTGGTTCAGTGTCATCGGAAATTCGATATCCGCGAGATTTAGAACTGTGGAATAGTGCGGATATGACTCTCGCTCCACATTTTTTTGAGCTGGATGCAGAGCGGCGACCACTGACCACGCAAAAC
>NW_017288846.1:0-251 GCF_001594075.2 Trachymyrmex cornetzi
CCAAAAATGCATTGCGGGCCGCCGCCGCCGCTGCCACCGTGGGCCGCCGCCAACCGCCCATAAAAGTATGAGAACCTCTATTTCCTTTTGTCTTTTTATAACTTAGTTTTCACAATACGCTGTGTTCTTTTCTATTTCTTTTACTAGGTGTGATCAAAAAGTAAGGTGACTTTTCATTTTTATAAAACAATATTCATTTATTCATCCAAAATTATGTTATCCCCTTCAAAATAATCCCCTTCTGATACAAT
>NW_017288847.1:0-251 GCF_001594075.2 Trachymyrmex cornetzi
TATTCTATTATCGTATAACATATATTTTTTTAAGTATACATATATCCCGATAACATGCATGTTTAAGATGCCGTAGGCTCTGATATTCCGTTCTTATATATAAGATTGTCTTAAATACAGTCTTAAGATATCATGAATCATTCAAAATTATTAGCATCTTATTACAAGACAGGGTTGAAATAAAAACTGTTTACGAATACTGGCCATAAAGATCGTTTCATAAACATGCGTGTTGCCTGGGAACTGTATAT
>NW_017288849.1:0-251 GCF_001594075.2 Trachymyrmex cornetzi
AAAACGTAAAGCAGTAAGATGTAAGAAGTAAGTAAATTAGCCAAAAGAAAATGGCACAATAGAGATTGTAAGGCCAGTAATTCAATGATTTCCTTATGGTTTACGTCTTACTGCCTTACATTTTTGTATGTGCCATGGGCTTTATGCCTTATGAATTATTACAAATATTTTATGATTGAGTCGAGTAAAACACAATCAAAAATAGACTAGATTCAAACTTTATATTATAATTTATGCCTGACCACTAAACC
>NW_017288850.1:0-251 GCF_001594075.2 Trachymyrmex cornetzi
CCGGATGTCACCGGTCTATTCTGCTTAATTTACTCGATGTCGCGACGCAGTGTGTTTCCGTCGCGTTCGTGTATGTACACAGATCAGCAACGCTGAGAAGACCGGTAAACAGTACATACACCAGGAATCCGGCTCTGATAGGTTGACGGACAACTGGGCGAGTCGGGATCGTACGTTCCCGGAGTGCTCCAGACGGCACACGCTGCTCGGGGATGACGTAACTCGACGGAAAGAGACACGCTTGGGTAACC
>NW_017288851.1:0-251 GCF_001594075.2 Trachymyrmex cornetzi
CAATATCTGCAGCCAATTGTACAGTATTAGACAGTAGACTATATACGTGCTAATTCAGTAATTTTTCGAAATTAATGTCACATTATAAAAATTGCAAAATGGTAAAGAACTTTTTGATTCAATTTAATTCATTTTATCTGTTCATAAAAATCTATTTCGTAGATCTAGAATATCTTGTATATTTATAAATCTAAATAATTTTTCTTTTAAATAGTAATGCAGTAATGATAAATAAAATAAATATTTTTTTT
>NW_017288852.1:0-251 GCF_001594075.2 Trachymyrmex cornetzi
TTTTTTATTTCCTTTTATTTTTCAGCCAGGAGAATTTGTACATACAATGGGAGACTGTCTACGTCTACGTCAACCATATAAGCGCCCTTGAGGAACAAGTAAAACGCGAACCGCGCGAGTTTCCAAACTTAAGGATAGTTAGAGAAGTTAAAGATATTGACGATTTCATTGCCGAGGATTTCGAATTGATAGATTACAATCCATACTCCAAACCCTACATGAAGATGGCTGTGTTAAATAAAACGGTTGCA
>NW_017288853.1:0-251 GCF_001594075.2 Trachymyrmex cornetzi
GTGATGCACATTTGGCTCCCCGGCAACACGGAATCCAGCCCCACCACTTGTACCCCCACCAAGTAGACATCTACCTGCATCGAGTCGGCCGTCTTCGCCGCGAGAGCGAGCGAGACGGCGAGAGACAGCCGTCCGTCCTTCTCGCTCTACAAGCGAATTTAGAGCGAAAAGGACGGCCGTCTCTCGCTGTCTCGCTTCCTCTAGTATCGTAGTCGCTAGTTATAAGCGACCGAAAACCGAAAATGTATTTT
>NW_017288854.1:0-251 GCF_001594075.2 Trachymyrmex cornetzi
AATTTTCAAGTGCTATATTTTTTAAGCTACATCGACGGAACTCTTTCTAAAATCTATCAAGAAATATAGAACTATTGCGGGTGCCAATGGAACTTGCATCAAAACTTGCGGTGCCGAAAGATGATGTGCCAACTTCACACATTCTTCAAAATACTGTACAGAAGAAGCACGTCATTTCAATTTTTTTATGAGCGTAGGGGACAGTTGCCGAATGCTTACTGGTCGTCTAAATCGTACCTCATCAATATTTT
>NW_017288855.1:0-251 GCF_001594075.2 Trachymyrmex cornetzi
TAATACTATGAACATATCATATTAAAATAAAGATTATAAACAAAATATACAAACATGCCAAATATAAAAAAAAAACCTTAATATTATATGAGCGTAACAACGTGGAATCCATAGCAGAAATGAGATATAAGATATTATTTGAAATGGAAAATCGTGCAGAGAAAACAAGTTATCGCAAACGAGTGTAATGATAATCTGAGAGCGACATACATCAGGGAGCAAATTACAGGCATAGGAATAAGGAGAACGTA
>NW_017288856.1:0-251 GCF_001594075.2 Trachymyrmex cornetzi
GCGATGGGTCCTCCCCCGCCGTCGGTGGGGGCGAGCAACCCGCTCCCCCGGAGAGAGCGGCCGGGACCGGCCTGCTCCAAAGGGGCAGCCGGGACGAGGGCGGGCGGGTCCACCGCCGCCTCGGAGTCGAGCGGCCATGGGAGGCCCCCGACGAGGGAGAGCTCCAGCGCTTCGCTGGAGTCCCTCGCCGGGGAGAGCCGGAAGAGGCCGGCCGAAGCGGTGTTGGGGTCCTCCTCGGATTCGGACGGGGG
>NW_017288857.1:0-251 GCF_001594075.2 Trachymyrmex cornetzi
GTTAAAACATACTGGTGTAAAATTTGAACTGCTGACAGACATCGACATGGTGATGTTTGTCGAACGCGGTATACGCGGTGGTCTGAGTCAGTGCTCAAGTAGGTACGCGCGAACAACAAATACATGCCGTCGTACAATAGTAGTTAAGCAAGGCGGGTTCTAACCCATGGGGCTAGAGGGGAGCGCTTAGCGCGGGGGGAACTCGTAGGCGCGGGGGGTACTCGTAGCGCGGGGAAGGCGCTGGAAGGTCC
>NW_017288858.1:0-251 GCF_001594075.2 Trachymyrmex cornetzi
TTTTCAGCTAACGTACGAAAAATCGCTGAAGTTGAATTGAAATTCCTCTAAAATTTTTGCTAAAATGTCTTTGAAATTTTTGCTGAAATTTCTCTGAAATTTTGTTGAAAATTGATTTTTCAGCTAAAAATCACTGAAATGAAACTGAAATTTTTCTGAAATATTGAAATTTTGTTGACGAGTATTCCAAAACATGGAATAATTTTAGCGAAATTTTTCCACCAGGAATATTTTACCTTTTCTATAAACTA
>NW_017288859.1:0-251 GCF_001594075.2 Trachymyrmex cornetzi
TCTTCAATTTGATACTTTAGAGAAAAAGAGCAATATGATACAAGCTATCTCACTGTTTTTAAATCGATAATGACAACTTCAGAACAGGAATGCGTCTCTATTTTTACTATATTTATGATTATTTACTATATTTCTTTGCGATTTAAGCTTCAATATGCAAAAATAAATAATAGTTATTATTCTACGTGAATTTTCAATTAATTTTACTTTAACAAGATTTTAATTTACGATCCAATTACTTATTTTTAACT
>NW_017288860.1:0-251 GCF_001594075.2 Trachymyrmex cornetzi
AGTTAAAAGTTTGGAAATAAAAAACTAAAAAATAAATGGCATTTGATAAAATTATTATTAAGCTAATATTAACTTCATATTGATCAAATAATGCCTGAATATCTAAGATCTTTTTGTAACTTTTTTATAGGTAGGAATTATTGTCGTGTAATTGTCATTCGATTTTTAATTCGTATACGATTTTTACTCGTAATTGAACAAACAATTTTAACGACTAGCATTAACATTTCAGTTTGATTGAGGTGAGGAAT
>NW_017288861.1:0-251 GCF_001594075.2 Trachymyrmex cornetzi
GGGTTCTTCGTTCGGCGCCCAACTGTCGGCCATCGACCGGAAGATTGCAGCGCGGAAGCGCATCCCGCGCTTTGCCGGCATCGTGGAAAATCCACGCTCGAAAACATCCGATCGCTTCTAGATAATTAAGTATTTCACAATTAAGAGAAAGCCCTGAATTGCGGAACACAATGGTAAAAGCATCAATCTCTCGAGTAATCGACCGGGTACTAACCCTTAGTACACACGATAGTTTTCCGATCCTTTACTAT
>NW_017288862.1:0-251 GCF_001594075.2 Trachymyrmex cornetzi
GGTTTTCGATACATGATTTGATTAGGGTTAGGTTATTATATACTCATGGGTGTGTAATAACCTTACCCTAATTAAACCATGTATCTAAAACCATGTATGCAGAGTAAAGCAGGAAAATATTTTTTTGGATCGTTATTGGTTAAAAAGTTATTAATAAAAGAAGTTTGAAAAATAACGTATCATTTCTTCTATATATGCAATATTAAATACTATTCTACATATGTTTTGACTTTCAACACGAAGCAACTTTC
>NW_017288863.1:0-251 GCF_001594075.2 Trachymyrmex cornetzi
AAATAATTTATTAAATTGTATGTAAAACTTTAATGATGTAAATATTGTTATAATATTAATCGTGTTATTAAAAGCAATTTAATGATTACATAATAAAATTAAGAAATCAACATAAAAGCGTCAAGAGTTTAATTTATGCATAGTAGATATAATAATATGAATATATTTAAGTATATAAATGTAATAATTAAATGCAGAATAGTCGTCAAAAGTGTTGCATTTACTCAATATTATTCGAGTAGAACATAACA
>NW_017288864.1:0-251 GCF_001594075.2 Trachymyrmex cornetzi
ATAAAATGTATTAAATTTGACTTGAATTTAGTTTATTATTTAAGTATATAGTTATTATTATACATTATTTACTGTGAAACTGACCATAGAAATGGATTGATTTCCATTTTGACACACATGAAGGTTGAAAATACAAAATGTTATTTAACTTAAGAGATTGGGTTACCATTGTCCCTTTAATATATAACAGGGTAGTTCAATCGACGCTTCTGGTCGATTACGCGGACGTTTCACAATAAAGTATAACTCGA
>NW_017288865.1:0-251 GCF_001594075.2 Trachymyrmex cornetzi
TTGCAAAGGGGCCTATTCTGTAACACTTAACGACTCTAACGATATCGTTAAATTGTCATTGCATAGCTTTCTTACTGTATAGAAAATCTGCATAATGACAATGTAACGTTATGCAGTTATTAAGAGTTAAAGAATAGGGCCCTAATCCGTTCATAAATGACTATATTTAAAAAAAAAATTAAAATTTTAAAAAAATCAATATTGAATAAAAACATTCTTTTATATATCCTGTTACATATATTTCTTTAATG
>NW_017288866.1:0-251 GCF_001594075.2 Trachymyrmex cornetzi
GTAATATTATAACATGTTTATATGAATTACTTAAATAAACAATAAATGCATGGTATTTGATTTCATATATATTTTAAGAAAAATAATATCCAGTACATATCAAATTTAAACTGTTCCTATAACACGGAAATTCAATCCTGTTTAATTTACTGTCAAGTATATTTGCAAGTTTAACATCGCTATCTTTCGCGAGGGAAAAAGTATATAGAAACAACAGTCATTCTAATCAGATACGGCCGCGATACAATTTA
>NW_017288867.1:0-251 GCF_001594075.2 Trachymyrmex cornetzi
TCTCTCTCTCTCTCTCTCTCTCTCTCTCTCTCTCTCTCACTCTCCTATTCAGTTCCTTGACTGAAGAGAATTTCGTGCGTAGATGGTCAAGCGTAATCGCCATCGTGCGAGGCGTCGGAAGAGAGCGAAGATCGAGGCGCTTCTTAACGGTACTCCACCTCTTATCATTAAGCGGAGGAAAAACACTATAAAGGAGGCCCGTAGTCAACCACCTGGCTCCTATAAGAAAATCGAAAACGATTCCACCCCCG
>NW_017288868.1:0-251 GCF_001594075.2 Trachymyrmex cornetzi
TGAAGTGGAATATCTCGATTTTTAATCCCGCTCTAGGTATTGAGTTTTAAAGCACATATGTTCAAGACACTGAACAAGCTTATTCTGTAAGTTTTAGAAAAATCTAAAGAAAATGGATTTTTTCGGAGAACGTCCTTAAGATTCAATGTACACACATACGTTTATATAAAAAATGGTCATGGTGTGAAAAGAGATATGCATAATTTACTTTAGAATAAAAAATTTGGTAGTAATTATTTAAAGTTATTTAC
>NW_017288869.1:0-251 GCF_001594075.2 Trachymyrmex cornetzi
GGTTTCATGTTAAAAATTTGAGTTTTATGATAAATATTTTTTTGAAGAACGGTTACCCATTAGATTTCATTTTTTCAACGATACAGAAAAGAATGAATTTCCATATATATAATAATACTAATGGAATTGATAAAAGTTTATATAATAGAATTAGAGAGAAACAGAATTATTTTGCTGTTCCATATGTCAGAGGCATTTCTGAAAGTTTTATGCTTATAGCATGGAAAAATGGTTGCAAAACGGCTTACACG
>NW_017288870.1:0-251 GCF_001594075.2 Trachymyrmex cornetzi
GCTGCAATTTTAATGCCTCCAAGTGGTGACAAGGAACCTCAATATCTCGAGAATTTTAATAGCGAAACACCGTTACCAATAATCGCGCAGTGTATATGGGCCACAATCTATATAGAACGTGAAACCGGAATAAACCTGTGTGGAGACTGCTTTATGTCAGACGTACCCAGTTCAGAACGCGTAAAGTTCGATCAATTAATATATCACTACACTCATATCGGAGAAGAAATATTGGGAGCAGAGTGTGACGC
>NW_017288871.1:0-251 GCF_001594075.2 Trachymyrmex cornetzi
CCTTCTCGGAAGTCTATAATCATTTACCGCTGTTAGGAAATTCCTAATTTAGTGCTGTATGAGTTTGCGGGTTTTTAGTACACCACGATAATGTTAAGTGTTTAGATTAGATTGAACTTAGTCGGCGTCGTTATTCATTTTTATTGTCTCGTCTGCGACAGCCTTCCTCTACTTCTCTCTCTTCCGTTTCTGTCATCGACTCGTATTTTAGGAAGTAACGTACTGCCCAAAAAGGAACGTGACAAATCGTG
>NW_017288872.1:0-251 GCF_001594075.2 Trachymyrmex cornetzi
CTCATTTTAGTGTTAATAGGAAGTAGGATACTATAACTTTGTCTAAACTAATTGGACATCTCTGAGTAACTTTCCTTGTAAAAGCACGTGCCGCTAAACCGGACTGTAAATGTTCACGTGACCCATCGAATTGCGATCCGCAATTATCAGATCTCAATAAGAAACATTTTTTACACGTTTTTTTTTTAACGAGATATATTTCCTTACAACATTTCTTACATCTTTTTAAACATTTTTTTCCATAGAAACCG
>NW_017288873.1:0-251 GCF_001594075.2 Trachymyrmex cornetzi
TTTATTATTTTTACGTTTATGCGAACAATAGGTTGTCAAGGAAGCTCTGAATCATCAGTTGTTAGTTTTTACATACAAAATTCAGAAACAACAATTATTCCTCAAAATAAAAAGACTATCATATTTAATAACCATTTGCCATCAGTTTGTTGGTAACCGGATTTCATCTCCATAATAGATTGGTGACTAATAGTCATTATTGAACATAATAATCTTTATTTAAAAAAATAATTGTTGTTTCTGAATAAATT
>NW_017288874.1:0-251 GCF_001594075.2 Trachymyrmex cornetzi
CGGCGCGGCGCGGCGTGGCGACGCGATTTTATTACCTTGAAGTGTATCTTTGTGGAGAAAAAAACTGGGATATCTTGTGCATCTTGTTTCGCTCAAAGCCGGAACTGAAACTGTAGAGACTATATTTTGTGATATAACGCTATGCTGAAAAATAATTAAATTTATGTTTATGTCATTATCTTATAGTAGTTATTTATAAAGAAAGAGATAAATGTGAGATAAATCTTAAAATTACAGTTTACATCAATCCT
>NW_017288875.1:0-251 GCF_001594075.2 Trachymyrmex cornetzi
ATCGACTGGCTCTATCGAACAATGTCTACACACGCCGATCGTGCGGTATTTAATAACAAGTAGGCATTGCGACGTAATGTATGGTATGGTATGTAATATCGACTAGAAATGACACATACATAGGAATATAACGATCAAAATTGAATAAATTGTGATACGGAGGATCGTAATTGTTTATAAAAATATTTAAAAAATTTTCTGACGGTTTGAGTTAAATATAATTTTATTAAGTACTCGCGTACTCACGACAC
>NW_017288876.1:0-251 GCF_001594075.2 Trachymyrmex cornetzi
CAATTTTAATATCCTACAAAATTATAACAAATCCGGAATAATTCACCAAAAAGGATAGAACTTCATCATCAGTTCATTTATATTTATCATGATATACTAAAATGATTAAATTCAAAATAAAACATTTTTTTCTTCAAATTTCGATTATCGAAACTGTCTTAACTCTAAACATTCTTTTAGTAGAAGATTCTCCTTTTTATTTACAAAAACGATATTCTTGTACAAGGAATGATCTCTTTGAAAAAACTTAA
>NW_017288877.1:0-251 GCF_001594075.2 Trachymyrmex cornetzi
TGTCGACCCAATCAAAAAGTGATTCTCTTATTAAAAAGCTAGTCTCTGATTAGAGAGTCGCTACTTCAAAGCATCTTGCCGAGCTCCTAGCAACCGCAAACACGTGTAAAACTAGATTACTTCTTTACACAAACGACTGTTCATTTGGGAATCTTTATTAATTATTATTTATTATTATTTCATTAATCCTTTATTATTTACGTGTCCGGGATACCTCAGCCTTATAAATTTGTTAAATGTATAAATGCTTG
>NW_017288878.1:0-251 GCF_001594075.2 Trachymyrmex cornetzi
TAACGGGCCACGGGAGGGAGTTGAAAGCGTTCGCGATGTCTAACGACACCGCGACCACCACCCCTCCTCCCGCGTGCCCTCCCTGACGCGTTCCCGCAGGCTCCATATGGCGTCTACGGTGGAGCGCCGTTTCCGAAACCCATATTGTCCATCTGTTATGACGTCCTCCTCCTCCAGGTATGCGTGTAACCTACCTACCACCACCCTCTCGAGGAGCTTCCCCGCCTCGCTTAATAGGCAGATTGGCCTAT
>NW_017288879.1:0-251 GCF_001594075.2 Trachymyrmex cornetzi
TTTGTTAATAACTTTTAAACCAATAACGATCCAAAAAAATTTTTTCCTGCTTTACTCTGCATATATGGTTTTCGATACATGGTATAATTAGGGTTAGGTTATTACACACCCATTAATATATAATAATCTAACCATAATCAAATAATGTATCGAAAACCATGTACGCAGAGTAAAGCAGGAAAAAATTCTCTGTTCTAAGAACAAAAATTATACAAGAAAATATGAAAGTCGTGCGCCCCCAAGCAGGGGGG
>NW_017288880.1:0-251 GCF_001594075.2 Trachymyrmex cornetzi
TACCTGATACTGACAAAATAATAATTTATTTTTATTAATTTGAATAACTCACTTAATAAATTCCAAAAACTTTGTAATACCTGCGTAGAATTATTAAAATGTATCACTAAATATACTGCACAATTTATCAAAGACATATTTTTCTTTCCTTTGGTCTTTCAACGCTGATAACAGTTAATATGAAGAATGCTAGGACGAACTGCGAGAAACTGTCTCGTATGTTCTGACACAACGTATTTATATCGAAGGCT
>NW_017288881.1:0-252 GCF_001594075.2 Trachymyrmex cornetzi
AGTTTGTTATATCTGTTATAAAGCATTAATATTATTAACTCTTCATTACTCGCATGGAATGTCTAGTACATCTCCATCTTAGAAATTTGCTAAACATGAATATTATTAAACACATATATTATTATATTTAACGTAAATTGATTCACATTAAAAAAAATGTTTAAATTTATTTTTATTCAATGGATATAGAATATTATCAATCTTTATTTAATTGTAAATCATTAAAGAGAACAATAAAAATAGAGATATATA
>NW_017288882.1:0-252 GCF_001594075.2 Trachymyrmex cornetzi
TAAGGATTATCGTTAGAAATCTTTGGGGGGCTACCAGAATTCATTACAGGATACCGAAAATCTAAAAAAAAATTTTTTTTTCAATAATTAATTTTTTTTAATTTTTTTTTTTGGAAATCCATTATTTTCTTGAGAGTTCTGTTTGCCCCCCCAAAGAGTTCTAACGATTATCCTTAATAACCGATGCGTTAAAACCGATATCTAAAAAGTTCTGGGCATTTGAAGTTTCAATTCGTGAAATTTTTCTAAGTC
>NW_017288883.1:0-252 GCF_001594075.2 Trachymyrmex cornetzi
TCAATACAACTTGAATTTCTTAGTACTTTATGAAAACTTATTCAAATAAATAGTGTAATAAATGAGCCACAATAATAGAACACGAAACGGTGACCTTTAAATATAAAAATTTCTGCAAATTTTTGTTCCTATTATTATATTTATATAACATACACAATTATTTTGTACTTTTTGTATTCAAAGCGAATGCTTTTAAGAAAATTCAAAACATCAAATAAACGCTTCTATGTTGAACAATAACTTTACTATATT
>NW_017288884.1:0-252 GCF_001594075.2 Trachymyrmex cornetzi
AAACATGATTTAATTCAGGGATTAAAGCTAGTTTATCAAGAAGGTTCCATTTCTGATATCGAAAACTGTAGTTCGAGTTCTGATACTACATCTTCAATAAAAGCCCTTACGGCATCTTATGTTATATCTAATTTGATTGGCAAACATTCTAAACCGTTTACGGAAGGTAAATTCGTAAAGGAATGCATCGTTGCAGCGGTACAGTCTTTCGGAAATTTATTGACTCTTCAGGAAGCTGCTAGCATTCCATTA
>NW_017288885.1:0-252 GCF_001594075.2 Trachymyrmex cornetzi
AATCGATACACTACAATGCGCGCAATTCAAAAATTCTCGTTTCTTTTTGATCACACCTCGTATCTAATTTTCAGTGTTTTTCCGTAAGGGCTCTAATAATTAGTTATCTGCCATTTTCTTCTTCCTACTATATTTCAGAGAAGTTGTAGAAGTGCATGACAAGGAATAAAACAATATATATACAGGGTGTTTGAAAATTATCGGCTAATCGATCACGAGCAGGTAGAACAGACCGAATTGAATCGAAAAATC
>NW_017288886.1:0-252 GCF_001594075.2 Trachymyrmex cornetzi
AAGATAAAGAATAGATTAAACCAAGAAAGTTATTGATAAAAACAAATATTAGACATTTTTAGCATTTAATTATCTAACAGTGATTAATTATATTATCTAAGCAGTGATACGCAACTTGCAACCTACCTGCGAATTTTTTGCGGTGTCGGTTTGTAGTCGAAAATATAAAATCATATTTTCTATTCTATGCAAACGAAATAAATAAATTCACATTATGCGAAAGATTTTACTTATTTTTGAAAATAATCATCT
>NW_017288887.1:0-252 GCF_001594075.2 Trachymyrmex cornetzi
GATCAGTCAATCTATACAGTCAATTTTCGATCGGTTAACTCGAAACGAAACCGTTTGAAACTTGATAAATTTTTTAGAGAGATGAAAAAAAAGAAATTTTTATTTCTTTGTCTTATTTGAAGAAGGGACTTGCTTTATTTCTCTTGACTTTATTTCTCTAATTTCTTTTACATCCATCTATACCACTGGGAGAAAGGATTTTGTTAATTTAACAAGCCATCAGTACGTTTAAAAAATGATCTGTAAATATGC
>NW_017288888.1:0-252 GCF_001594075.2 Trachymyrmex cornetzi
AGTATGTTAGCACAAGTTTTTATATAAATGTAACGTTTTGATATCTGTAGATTATATATATATATATATTAATGTATATATATATTAATGTATATATATTAATGTACAATTATATTATATATACGTATGTGTGTGTGTGTAATTATATATTAATATAAATAATGTACATATATAAGGGGCATTCTTTGCCAAAATCGATCAAGCCTCTGTCCAAAATTGATATGGACGGATTTCAACGTTTGACCCCGGAAA
>NW_017288889.1:0-252 GCF_001594075.2 Trachymyrmex cornetzi
ATATTTTGTTACATCGATATTAAACATTTATTAGTATCAAAATAACATAATTTATGAGTAATTACACAAATAACATAAAAATAAGGTATCTTAAAACTTAAAGATGAATAAATCCCTTTTCCTTTCTTAAAGAGAATACTATTAGAAAGTAACAATTTTGATAGTCAACAATCGACCGGCAGGAGAGCCGTCGATTTCCAGCGAAATATTAGTCAAAAAGTGGCAACTGAATTCAGGACCCGTTTTCATCTC
>NW_017288890.1:0-252 GCF_001594075.2 Trachymyrmex cornetzi
TGACATATTCTCATAATAATTTGTACGCAGCATCTATATTTCCTACCATTTAATTTAAGTTATTTAAAATATGGTCCTTACTTAATCTTCTTCCTTTATCAACTTTGATTTTGCGCGAAATTTTTTGCCTATTTTTATTCTTTTTATTGCGCACCATTTTTTATAGATGGATAAGACACATACATAATGGTACTGAAAAGAATAATTAAAATGTAATAATAAAAGAGTGACTAAATAATTTTGAGATTTGAA
>NW_017288891.1:0-252 GCF_001594075.2 Trachymyrmex cornetzi
AAAATGATAACAAAATTATGAAAAAATTACAGATTATTATCATAAATCACGTTTAAAAATAATCCTACAAAAGTGACGGTTTACTATCTGATCATAAGTTATTTTAATAAATAGTATTATTTTTTTAATATCGTGTTCTAATAAAAATATATGAAAATGCAATCTATAGAATGAATGATAAAAATCTCAATTTCTTAATATAAATACATTATGTATTAAGGATTATTTATGCTGAGTTATATTGCGATGCAT
>NW_017288892.1:0-252 GCF_001594075.2 Trachymyrmex cornetzi
AATTTTATTGTAATTTTTGGGTAACACTGGCGAGCATAATAAACAAAATAAACAAACAACTACAATAATTGTATTTTGAGAAATTTTTTTCTCCCTCGGCTTCTTCATTCTATGACTCGGACTGAATTGAGGCTGAGCCCTGCCGCCTATACTTTGTTATTTTCGCTCCGTCTCGCTGTACCAAGATGGCGGAGATGGAGGCGTTTTCGACTCACGAGCAAAGTGTCGGACAGGCCTGTGGTCTAACATATT
>NW_017288893.1:0-252 GCF_001594075.2 Trachymyrmex cornetzi
TTTCTAATAAAATTTCAAAAATATTGCAATGTTTTTCAAGGAGCCCTTCAAGTGCCTAAAAAACACAAAAATAATGCAAAGTTATAATAGCTAATGTGCTACATTACGCGTCGTCATACTACGTAGTGTAGATTTCTACTTTATCAATGATAGAAGGGTAACGAAATACGATATCGCATCGACGGAGCGAAGATGACATTTTGTATATCAGAAAATTATTTAAATTTTGGAGCATGTGTAGCAATTTACATT
>NW_017288894.1:0-252 GCF_001594075.2 Trachymyrmex cornetzi
AACGATACACTTCGGATTATATGCTTCTCCAATTCTGCGATGCACATATACGGCTCCAGGAGTGCCAAACAACTGCAAACAACAAGAAAAAATTCATACATGCAGTGAATGTATTTTTATGTTGTATTTTCGTACTTGCGATTAAAAATATTACATTTAATTACTCATTATAAAGTTGTTAAACTTACCTGAATGTTGCTTTCATCCGACCATAATATTTTATCCCAGTCTGATGCTGTCCAACTTTTGTAT
>NW_017288896.1:0-252 GCF_001594075.2 Trachymyrmex cornetzi
TTCGGAGTTACCTTGACTCGGGAAGAAAATATCGTAGTTTTTAGTGCCTTTAATGTATCGGAAGATGCGTTTCACGGCGTTCCAATGCGTGTCATTGTAATTGTCGAGGTATCGACTCACGATACTAACCGAGAACGCTATGTCTGGCCTAGAGATCATAGACAGAAAAAGAAGTGATCCTACTGCTTCACGGTATGGAGCATTGCAGCTCGTTGTCGTAGTCGGATTTTCTAGTTGGATATGTGGATCCAT
>NW_017288897.1:0-252 GCF_001594075.2 Trachymyrmex cornetzi
GTGCCGCAAAAGGTTTTGGCCTACCGAGGAGCCGTGTACCACACAAGGGATCAGCCCACAGAAACGCTTACACCACTGAAAGGCCTGACCTACGGAAGGGCCATTTACCATAGAAGGATCTGGTGTACAGAAGAGCCCCATACCACAGAAAAATCTAGCCTACAAAAGGGCCCTGTACCATAATACATTGGCTGCGTTCCGTTTCGCGCATTATGCACACGGATTACATAGGAAACATTCCGTTTCACTCAA
>NW_017288898.1:0-252 GCF_001594075.2 Trachymyrmex cornetzi
AATAATTTTTTATCCTCAAAATTCATTATATTATACAGTGGTGGCAGAAATAATAGGTACATTGCAGAATAAATCCATCGAAATTTTATCTGCAGAAAACAAAAAATTTTTTTTAAATAAAGATTTTTTCGCATAAGTCGTACAATCATGAAATATTCAGTCTTAGAAAATTTTTAACAAAAATTTATCGGCAAAAATAATAGGTACAATTGCACTATGCAGTATGAAGTATATTGCACAACAGAATATTTA
>NW_017288899.1:0-252 GCF_001594075.2 Trachymyrmex cornetzi
GTGGCATTTAAGGGTTAAGATATCGCTTAAGATACCAATCAGAGAGGATTACAAATTCTGAAATGGAAAACTTAAAGTGTCAAATGAACATGATTTACGATACTATTTTCCGTGCAACATTGTATATATAGGCGGAAAAAAAATAATTAAAAACTCCACTGATTCAATAAATCTACAGTCGTAATATATAGACAGTCAGTTTTCTATGTTAAAGTAGCATAATATTGACAGCTGAATAACATTAGCGATTTG
>NW_017288900.1:0-252 GCF_001594075.2 Trachymyrmex cornetzi
TATTCACGCTAAACTACGTCATAGCCGTAAATCAAACGCATAAAGGAAATCGATATCGTTGACGAAAGTCAGATTTATAAAAGTACGAGTAAAGTACATTGAAAAAACGTGACAAATAAGAAACGTTATCAAACCTGTTCTCTTAACAGTTATACCTTTTCGTTTAGAATATCCGTGACTTGAATTTAAAAAAAAAAAATATATATATATACATCTCACATTTCGAAAAGAAGATAGAATTAGCGTAAATAA
>NW_017288901.1:0-252 GCF_001594075.2 Trachymyrmex cornetzi
ATTAAGTCACGTAACAATTTAATTCTTCTTTTAGCAAACTTAGCTACATAGCGTAGTATAGTAAATATATTTAATATTTGGAAATAATGCAATTAGGCGTTCACGTGTAAGAAAATTTTTTCAATTTGAGAGATGCACATATTCTCCAACGTTTTTCAACATTTTTCAATTTGTTTCTGAACTATAAAAGTTTCTTTACATCGTAACTATTGATCAATGTATCAAATTTTCATTTATTGAAGGGCCATATTG
>NW_017288902.1:0-252 GCF_001594075.2 Trachymyrmex cornetzi
GCAATATTAAGCTTTGCATTATAGGGCTATCCATCACGATACATATATCCCTTCTGCTTCAACAAAGCGTACAAGTGGATAGGATATACGCATATTCCAGTACACGCAAAGCTGATCCTACAAATCCTTTTTCCCTGATTGCGTATCGTCTTTATTTTTAATGCGTAGATAAAGAGATTCAAGGGCTTCGTCTTACATCAAAATTATATTTTCAAGCTAAGTATATTTGAAAATATATCTAAAGTTAATTTG
>NW_017288903.1:0-252 GCF_001594075.2 Trachymyrmex cornetzi
ATACACAAAAATAGAACGGTAAAAATATTACAAAGGTAAAATATATAAAAATTACAATTCGCTCTCAATCGCAAGCAATAATATAATAAAACTCACAATTGTTTAATTTAATAAAATTCGCTCAATATGAGTTGAAAGTTATACGAACGTTGTAATCGGTAACAATGTGTGCTTCTGGTTATTAGTTGCAAATTAAAATAATTCGTATCTGTTAAAAAGTACATAAATATTTTAAACATATAATATTGAGTG
>NW_017288904.1:0-252 GCF_001594075.2 Trachymyrmex cornetzi
AAAATCCTTAATAGTTCCGACCGGTTTATCAAAAACATCGCTGAATTCCTCTAACAATGTAGTCAATGATAATTCATTATTAATGCGACATACCTTAGAACATAGTTTTTTAATTCTTGTTCAGTCTATTTGAATTTTTCTTAATAGATCACGGCCAAAAAGACAAGATCCTTCCGAAACATGAATTTGATGACTAACTGTCTGTTGGTTGTGGTCAATAGTGCAAAGAAATGTTCCTCTTGATTCAAATTT
>NW_017288905.1:0-252 GCF_001594075.2 Trachymyrmex cornetzi
CAGTGCAAAGGCCCGAGGAAGAGTTCGCTTTGCGGATATACGGAGGTCCGTGTAAGAGCTCGCTCCGCAGTGCAAAGGCCCGAGGAAGAGCTCGCTTTGCGTGAAGGCTCGAGGGGCTTACTTCGCCGGTTAAGCCAAAAAAGAAGATCTAGCAAGAGTCAGAGGCCCATGGCAGAGCTCACTCTGAAACTTGTCAGAAGATATCGATCGCTCTGCGGGGGGTCTTATTAATACGGATGCTGGATCGATCTT
>NW_017288906.1:0-252 GCF_001594075.2 Trachymyrmex cornetzi
TTTGACGACTGGAAAAAGCGCTGGCACAAGTGCATTGTATCAGAGGGGGATTATTTTGAAGGGCATAACATAATTTTGGATGAATAAATGAATATTTTTTTATAAAAATAAAAAGTCACCTCACTTTTTGAACACACCTCGTATATAGTTAAGAGAGGGGATTTTGTAAAAACGCATATCGGTGAGATCTTCTTTTTCAGGCGCGACGTACCTCCTAAATTCTCAAATCCTATTCCCATCCAACTCCTTGGT
>NW_017288907.1:0-252 GCF_001594075.2 Trachymyrmex cornetzi
AGGAAAATAGGATGCGAATACACGAAAGCTCCATTCGACAGCAGTTCGAGCAAATAGAAGCAGTTAGGCGTGAATTAGAAAATGATAAAGAAATATTTAAACGAACAACGATGGATAGGGAAAGCGAGATAGCCGCAAGAGAACAGGAGATTGCGAAAAAATGGCAAGACATAGAAACTACGCGCTACAACCCCGCTACTTATTCCACGCGTCAAGAATTGCCGCACGAATATCATTGGCCGCAACCCAGCT
>NW_017288908.1:0-252 GCF_001594075.2 Trachymyrmex cornetzi
GATTTTATAATTGTGAAATTGGTTTGAATTTAGCAAAAATTACCTTCATCCATTTGTACCTTCAAGAAGTTTGCAAAGAAATAAGTTTATTGTAAATTCTCAACAAAATAAAAAAAAAAGCTAATGGGAATAGACTGCGCAATTATGTAGATATATATATATATAAAACGAACATTATTGTATTTAAATGTTTACATTAAATTATAATAATGTTAACACAAATCAATGCTTAAGATCCAAATCGAATACTTC
>NW_017288909.1:0-252 GCF_001594075.2 Trachymyrmex cornetzi
TTGGTTGGATAACTACATCTCACCTTTATTGGTTGGACTATTACATTTTGTTTTTATTGGTTGGATTATTACATCTTGCCTCTATTGGATGTATTGTATTCGCCAATTGTAATTTTTTTAAATTGACTTCAAATTCGTAATCAGCGACCCCAAAAAACCCCCGAGTAACAAGTTTCGAGTAGATCCAACGAATTTTAACAAAAATTGTCCGCCATATTGGATCCGCCATTTTGAATTTTGTAAATATGATTT
>NW_017288910.1:0-252 GCF_001594075.2 Trachymyrmex cornetzi
AACAGACTATCTAGCGGCGAACTACCCCCTGCGTAGAAGTGTATTACGATAACCTCGGCCATTATTTTCGCAGAAAATGATTTGTAGTTTTTAAGATACTTAATAATGTTTAATTCAATTTAGTTACCTTAAAACTTTAATTCATTAATTTTTTCTTTATTAAGTTAAACACAAATGTATCCTTTCGCATTCAAAAATTTTCTCTCTAACTCAGTATACGTCTTCAGAACAATTTCACTCCAGAAATGGTTA
>NW_017288911.1:0-252 GCF_001594075.2 Trachymyrmex cornetzi
TTGATATTACATACCAAAATGCAGTTCTATGCGAGAAATTCATTTTTGGTGGAGGTTCAGAGAATTTGTGAAGAAATTTTAGGGCTAGTTTACCTTAAAAATATAAAATCGCAGATACTTATACGGAAATTAAATCTAATACTTTCTTGGATCGCTAATGTCTAATGTGGAGTCGAAAGTGACCAGTTTCAACCCTCTCTATGAGGGTGATTTATCCTTAAAACAGGGAAGTGTCGATATTTACGTCAAAAT
>NW_017288912.1:0-252 GCF_001594075.2 Trachymyrmex cornetzi
TGATAATGATGTAATTAAGTCACGTCGCGTTGATCCGTCACTTTACGATCTTAATTGCCACAATGCAAGCCGCATGATATTCTTAAACGTAAAGAATTAGATTCTACGAAGAATTCGACAATGATGCCAATTAAGCGACAGAGGAGAACAACCACGACACACTAGACACGACGACAGCGCGTCTCGACTAGTCTCGAAAACGGCAGTCTCATCCGTTTAGAGCTCGTTGTCCCTGTCCATCCATTACACTAT
>NW_017288913.1:0-252 GCF_001594075.2 Trachymyrmex cornetzi
TAAAAAAGTGTGAGCAAGTCGGGCAGACCTATTGAAAATTGGATAATACAGAATTGGTAACATGAACGGTGCAAAGTTCAGCTTAAAAAAACAGGTTATTTATTACAGCTTATTATTTAATTTTTTTTTATTAATATATTAAATAACTTATAACAACTATCCTATTATATTATTTCCATTATTTTTAATTTCTAACCTAACAATGTATGAATCTTCTGTATCTTCATAGGTTTAGATAGATGACAATTTTAT
>NW_017288914.1:0-252 GCF_001594075.2 Trachymyrmex cornetzi
GTATTGGAAGGTTACATTAAAACAAATTTTAGTACGATACACAATAACAAATTGAATAAATTATTGGATGTGGATCCATAACAGATGGAGTTTACAAACTTGTAGTTCATATAATCAATTTTGATGATGATGAATTCTTTAAACTCGGAATTAATAAAGGCGATAAAATTGAAATAATTGGCGTTATGAATACAACAGGTATAATGTACTTTAACTTTAACATTAGTTTGATTTTTCAAATAATAATATCTA
>NW_017288915.1:0-252 GCF_001594075.2 Trachymyrmex cornetzi
AGGCTCGTCATCTCTCCTCCGCCGCCTGTTCAATCGTCTATTTAGTCTCTTTATATCTGCGGTTACTCCCACCAAGTCCGATAAGACTTCCATGACGTCGTTTAAATGTATAACGACATCAGCAGTACCGTATTTGCAACAAAAGAGTAAAAATATGAAAATGCAAATAAAAGGGACACTGAGAATTTGTACTATGATTGGCGAAAATATCGAAATATTGTTCGGAAAATTTTCTCATCATTTAAATCATAT
>NW_017288916.1:0-252 GCF_001594075.2 Trachymyrmex cornetzi
GGTGGCTTAGGGGAGTTTCAGGAGAGTCGAGGAGAGTCGGCGACAACGTCGACGACGAGGGCTATGAGCTTTAGTCTCGATAACAGTATATATAGTTTTATTCAGAGTCACTGCCGGAACCACAACGTCCCGTGGTGCACACTACAAGAGTCTTCTTCCAAATGATGCCCCTTTTGTAGGGTTAGCTCTTTCTTCTTCTTTTAATTGGCTCCGCAACCAGACAGGTTGGGACTGAGCCATTGAGTGTCCGCG
>NW_017288917.1:0-252 GCF_001594075.2 Trachymyrmex cornetzi
TTTCTCTCTATTTGTTTGTCTTCAACAGATAAGTCTTCCTTTCGACGCAACATCAAAGCGATAGTATTACGATAGGGAAATGTATTCAAAATTACTATCGTAATTCTTTAGCAACAATCTCTAATTCTGTCGCTTATAATGATGCGTTTATATATATATTATTATAATAGCTAATAAATTAATCCAAGGTTCAATTTTGCCGAATCGAATATTCAGAGTTTGTGCGATTACGTTAAAATCTTTACTATGTAT
>NW_017288918.1:0-252 GCF_001594075.2 Trachymyrmex cornetzi
TGCAACCAATCAGAAAACAGGATTCCAATGGATTTTGCTTCGTATCATCGGAATCCTGTTTTCCGATTGGTTGCAGAGCGTCTTACGACGCAAATCGGATGCAGTGTGAATCCAGTATTAGTTTCGCGATCCGAAAAAATTATTACAATGAATGTCGTATGACGGATGTCGTACATAAGCTGTGTTCCAAAATCATTGCCAGTACTGAAAATGTATAGTATACGTAACGTAAACTGTAGATTTTCAGCGCTG
>NW_017288919.1:0-252 GCF_001594075.2 Trachymyrmex cornetzi
ATTACGTTGATAAAACATTTTAATTGAAACGGTTACATTATGAGTATAATGTTGTATTTTTTTACGATGATTTTAAAAACGAATTCTTTATTTGGTAATAATTTTTTAATGATTTTTTAACTTAAAAATCACTTAAAAATTATTGTCATATCAATAAGTAATTTTTTACTTACAAATTTTGTGCCTAAAGAAATATTAATCAAATTAGTCAATTAAATAAAGTGCCTTTGCTTAAATCTTCGAAGGAGGGAG
>NW_017288920.1:0-252 GCF_001594075.2 Trachymyrmex cornetzi
CAGTGGCGTAATTGAGATTGATGTCTGCGATTATCCACTGATTCAGACTTATAGAGTATATTTCTGTATATAATATAATTCTTTAGACGTGCAGGTATACGTAAAAATCGATCGATATATTAAAAGCAAATTAATATTTGCTTCTTTGATTGTAACGTTTTTCTACTTTTTTTTTTAAATTAAAGCATCTTTTTTTGTAATTTTTAATGATAGCGTCGATGTTGTTATAGTATCGTAGCGTAGATTGTATAC
>NW_017288921.1:0-252 GCF_001594075.2 Trachymyrmex cornetzi
GGTTTCTTCCATCAGGAGGAAATATAAAAATTGTCTAATAAGTCATGTATGAATCGTAACTATGGTATTTGATAATTTTTTACATTTCCAAAGGAATGAAGGGAAGGAAAGGAATAAAGCAGGTGTTTAAGTAAAGCAACTTAAAAGCATTAAAGCGTTAAACAAAACTTGCACGATTAATTAAAATGTTACGTACAAAAAATTCAAAGTAATATTGATCACGAACAAGCGAACGAAATGTTAGTATATGGC
>NW_017288922.1:0-252 GCF_001594075.2 Trachymyrmex cornetzi
ATCTACTTCCTAACAAAGAAAATATAGTTTTTTAATTATTTTGAGTTAAACGGGGGTGTTTTTTGCTTTATTTAGAATTAAGAGTCTGTTTTATCGACATCGATCAAGTTCGATCGTCGTTCCAACATACCTTTAATGCTGCGTTTAATGTTATTTCATTTTATTAAAGCATTGATGAGATGAGTGAGAATCAGTGTTGCCACCTTTGGTACAATTGTACCAGATTTGGTACATTTCTAACTGTGTTGGTAC
>NW_017288923.1:0-252 GCF_001594075.2 Trachymyrmex cornetzi
TCGAAACTTTCGCGTGAATCAGCTAGTTCATATCCTAGTATATACAAGTCTTCCTGCAATGTCGATCTATTATCTTGTTTTTTTAATAAAATTACATCGATTTTAAGGATCTTGTTATTGTTCAATTGAACTATATTGTCGGGATGGACACATTTTAATATGAAATTATTAATATTAATACTGGATACAATAATGTATTCTTCCTCTTTATAAATATATATGTTTGAACTTTGAACGCAATTAGCGAAATAT
>NW_017288924.1:0-252 GCF_001594075.2 Trachymyrmex cornetzi
TAAAACCTTTTGAAGCAAATTGTTTAGGATCATGACCTGGATAACATTTATCAAATTCAAGATTATTGGAGGTTGTTTCTCTTATTTTCATTTTGACATAAAAATGAATAAATTTTTCCCGCAAAGAGTGAACAACCAAATGAACCATTAAAAATAATTACATAGGAAACTCAAGTATGATGAGCAATACTGCAAAAAGTTTCAACTAGCAACCTGTTTGAGCGTTTTTTAATACATAAATATTTTTATAGT
>NW_017288925.1:0-252 GCF_001594075.2 Trachymyrmex cornetzi
AATTTCAATACAATCATTCCTAATCTTATTCTTCATTGAATTGTCTATGTTAAAAATATTCGATTCGATTTGTTTAACAAATTCAATTATTATCTTTTCTTGATTATTTTTATTCAGTGGTAAATTGAATTTTTGTCCTAATTGTAAAATCATTTTGACACTATCTGGAATGATTATATTGCTCAAGTTAATCAACCAATTTTCATTTATATTACATAACGAAAATGTTTGGTTAAATTTAGTTGGACTAAT
>NW_017288926.1:0-252 GCF_001594075.2 Trachymyrmex cornetzi
CTGTTGAAACATGACATGAACATATTAATTTGTGATTATCGATAAATAATTCATAGGTAATTTCTCTGTGTCTCTTTGATCATTTAACCCCTTCTCTTGTTTTTTGATGTGTATCATTTCAGATATAGCTCTTTTGTAAAAGAAGGGCTCAGAATCTAAAATCTTAACATTTTGCCAATCCATGTCATGATTGCAATCAAGACGATGCTGTGATACAACCGAGATACCATTAGATTTCTTGATATCTGCTTT
>NW_017288927.1:0-252 GCF_001594075.2 Trachymyrmex cornetzi
ACGCGACCTTTAACCTTTACTTAAGTGCGTATCGTGCATATTTAAAACCATCTTTTTCTTGGCACGTACTTGAACTCATTAGCATATGCTCACGCATTGCCGCATTTTCAAGCTGCAACCTCATTGGCCATTACGCATACAAATCTGACCAATCTTCGCAACTCCTCTAGACCTAACGGAATGTGAACGTTTTCACCAATCACAACTCAGTATTTCTCTTACTGTCGCGACCACTTAAAAGAATATCAACCA
>NW_017288928.1:0-252 GCF_001594075.2 Trachymyrmex cornetzi
TTGATTATTAATTACTGATACTACTAATTATTAATACTTAATACTAAATACTGATTTTTGATATTTGATTCTTTGTTATTGATTTCCAATTTTTAATAATTTTTTTATTGATTATTGATTACTATTTATTGCTTATAAAATATTATAGTTATAATATTATAATTATAATATTATAATATTATAATAAAGAAAATATCTTTATTAATTATTAATTAATGATTATTAATTAATAAATTAATATAAATATAATTT
>NW_017288929.1:0-252 GCF_001594075.2 Trachymyrmex cornetzi
GTTAATTAGATAAGCGACCACGATTATGAATAACAACGTTTGACTTAAGGAAAAATTGGCAAGAGTGAGCCTACTTATAAAATTGCTACTCGAACAGTTGTCTCTGAGATTGCACATAAATGTACATTTTTAAAAAAATTTATATATGAAAGTACGATCTTGCTGAAGTATCTAAAAATTTAGATACTATAAAAATAATTCTGCTGGACCATCAAAACAATTATTACGTTCAAGCTAGTAGAATATTAAAAT
>NW_017288930.1:0-252 GCF_001594075.2 Trachymyrmex cornetzi
TCAATAAAATATTTAATACATATACGAGGAGCAGAATTTTAAAATGTATTTTACCCAAAATTTTTAATTTTTAGATAACGAAAAGGAACCCACCTGAACACTACACTGTTAAATATTACAGGGTCAAATTAATGCAATGTGAATCGCCACTGCTCCTACTCGATAACATCGTTATTTTTTACTAAAACTATGGTTATATTTGACACTATACAGTATCAATTCAACATTATATAATGTCAAATTTAATTATCA
>NW_017288931.1:0-252 GCF_001594075.2 Trachymyrmex cornetzi
TTAACTTTGGCAATTTATTTTATCACAATATCTGCGCTTATTCGTCTAGCGCCGGATTTGTTATATGAGCCTGAGCCCCCGTTCGCTCTCGCGGTTACTGCGGTTTAACCTTGCAACGGAACGGTCCCGCTCAACACCTCCGGAATCTCGCCGGTCGTCTCGGTTTTACATGGATCCTATCCCCGAGTACGAAATCAACAAGTGTCCCGATCCGTGTCCCACTTATCCGCGCGCTAACTACTTCGCGCCTCC
>NW_017288933.1:0-252 GCF_001594075.2 Trachymyrmex cornetzi
ATTGTGAAAAACTTGAATAAATAGAAAAAATTTAAATAAATAAATAAATAGAATAAATAAATATATAAATAAAAATAAATAAATCGAATTAAAAAAAACATGAGAAGGCGCGCGCGTTAGCGCGCACTGTGAGCTAGTCCTTTTATAAAAAGGAGATGTTAAATCGATACTCGAAATATATCGGTCTTTTCGAAGTTTATTGTTGGCTCTTTTCCGCGTTGCCGATTGGTTCTCTCGTTGCGCTTACTTCGT
>NW_017288934.1:0-252 GCF_001594075.2 Trachymyrmex cornetzi
TTAGTTGAATTTCTTATGCCTTATGTGTTATGCGTTATGCAAGAATCTGTGCTCGCCGTTTATAGGCCGCGACACAGATTTTTGCATAAAACATAACGTATTACCCATAAGAGAATTAACCAATCCTTCCTCCCCAACTGAATCATTCCTTTCCTTCCGCTTTACGGAAAAGAAGAATTTTTATTGGTTGATGTTTTATATGCACTATGCGTTATACGTTATCCAAAGGTTTGTTTACGTCACATGTTCCAA
>NW_017288936.1:0-252 GCF_001594075.2 Trachymyrmex cornetzi
AGCGTCGTACAACACAAATCGGATGCAGTGTGAATCCAACATTAGGGTAAACAGTATACATAGTCGTGGACTGTACATTGTTCTTTATGCGATATTTTACTGGGAAACAGACAAACCGAAGATAAAAACATTTTCTCGCCTCTTGCCATAGAAGAAAAAGTGTTACAACCTTTTGATGACCGGTTGTACGTACATTTCGATGTACAGTCAGTGAATAAAAGGTTGCAACCATCGACATATAGTCAGGGTTGG
>NW_017288937.1:0-252 GCF_001594075.2 Trachymyrmex cornetzi
ACAAATCTACTTTTTTTAAATGTCATTATATATCTTTTAAATTTAGAATTAGAATATTGTTTATATGATAGAGTTTTGAAATCTGAGTTTTACGAATAGGAACTGTTTTATTTACAAATGCTATGAATATTCTACTGTGGACAATGATTCGTACACTGTTAAATCTATAGTGTCAAATTTAACTTAATATGAGTCAACACTGCTCCTATTCAATCATATCTATACTAAAACAATGGTTATATTTGACACTAT
>NW_017288938.1:0-252 GCF_001594075.2 Trachymyrmex cornetzi
AAAAAAAACCACAAAGAAATTTTAAAAACAAAAAAAAATAAAATAAAAGAAGTAAAAAAATGGGACGTAAATCGTACTTAGGAGCCTCCCCGTGGCACATCCTGGGTGTAACTTATTTTTTCAGGTATAGCAGATCCTAGATGTTATCAGCAACACAAAACAGTCCTAGATTCAAATTAAAGGAAAATACAATAATTTTTTTTTAATTCGTCCACCATATTGGATCCGCCATCTTGAATTTTTGAAAACGGA
>NW_017288939.1:0-252 GCF_001594075.2 Trachymyrmex cornetzi
AGAAATTAAAAAAATTATAGTGTAAAATTTAATTTTTTTATAATATTATTTATAATATATAATCACGATTATTCTTAGCCTCTAATAACTAAAGTCTACTATTTATAAATTTTCTGACTAGAGCATAAAAAAAATGTGGAACGATTTTCATCGAAGAATTTACTCTTTTCAATAACCGTTCCAATATGTGTCCTCTAATATATGTATGTATAACTCCGGGCCGACTTCCTTAAAACCCGTTTGTGAGTATAC
>NW_017288940.1:0-252 GCF_001594075.2 Trachymyrmex cornetzi
TTAATGTTTTGTACGTCATTGTGGAAGCATATTAACTTTGGTAATAAAATTAGCAATTGATTTGGCTTAATAGATTTCAAAGTGGAAGGATAATCAGCTATTATAATTTAAGTTCAACAGCGCTGAATTAAACACTTAAGAATATACGGAATTTGGAAGTATTTCCAATATTTCTGAATCAACATCGCAGTTCAATCTCGTCAAAACGCTAAGCTGAAATGTCTTTTCGTGTCATCTTTCATTTATATATGT
>NW_017288941.1:0-252 GCF_001594075.2 Trachymyrmex cornetzi
ATTTGTGTCAATATATTGTGAGTGATAAATTTAATTATTTCGTAAGTTATTTACGTCAGTATGTATTATGAACAAATGCGATGCGGTAAACATTTTACGCAAGATTTATGATAAGCATTCAGGTATTGCATGCGAATTAGTAACGTACGCCTCAGATAATATTGTACATAACGAATTGCATGAAAAATAAACGCATGTTAAAACGAAATATCTCAGAGTCTATAATTATTTAAGTTATTATTATTGTTATTT
>NW_017288942.1:0-252 GCF_001594075.2 Trachymyrmex cornetzi
ATTTGTGTCAATATATTGTGAGTGATAAATTTAATTATTTCGTAAGTTATTTACGTCAGTATGGATTATGAACAAATGCGATGCGGTAAACATTTTACGGAAGATTTATGATAAGCATTCAGGTATTGCATGCGAATTAGTAACGTATGCCTCAGATAATATTGTACATAACGAATTGCATGAAAAATGAACGCATGTTAAAACGAAATATCTCAGAGTCTATAATTATTTAAGTTATTATTATTGTTATTT
>NW_017288943.1:0-252 GCF_001594075.2 Trachymyrmex cornetzi
ATACATTGGCCAATATTTCCCAATGCGATGCTAATATTGGTTATATAATAGATGCCAACGGTGGTGATCCCGATTGATCACGGCTCAATTGAACACCACCAATCACAGCGACTAGGTGCCTAGGAGCTTTGTAGTCTCATGCGCTGTGAGTGGCTCGTGTCCAATTGAGCCATGTCCAACTGGGTGTCACCCATGCCAATGTACAGCCGATATTGCATGTCAGTCGTTACACAATATTGATTCTACATTGGC
>NW_017288944.1:0-252 GCF_001594075.2 Trachymyrmex cornetzi
TTTAGATATTCCGCTAAAGCAGTCAATTTAGGGTATTTAACAAATATTGAAAAGTTTAAAGCTTTTCTTAGATTTTTAAAATCTATTTCCTTAAATGTTACTACTTTTTTGTTGTTCGATACATCGGATTTCATTACATAGATGTAATAATCTTTATACCCGTGCTCTTTTGAAACATCCACTGAGTCTAACTCAGTCTCTTGCTTAAACTCAGGATTTTTTATTTTATCAAAATTATCCTTAAGATATTCA
>NW_017288945.1:0-252 GCF_001594075.2 Trachymyrmex cornetzi
ATGTATCGAAAACCATGTATGCAGAGTAAAGCAGGAAAAAATTTTTTTGGATTGTTATTGGTTTAAAAGTTATTAACAAAAGAAGTTTGAAAAATAACGTATCATATCTGCTATATATGAAATATTAAATACTATTCTACATATGTTTTGATTTTCAACAAGAAGCAACTTTAACCCCCCTCCATTCCGGCTTTAGGGGCACACGACTCTCATTCCCGACTCTCACCCCCCTCCCTTCCTGCTTTAGGGGCG
>NW_017288946.1:0-252 GCF_001594075.2 Trachymyrmex cornetzi
ACCAGCCGCCAAGGTGTAGGTGATGGTGACCTTGGGGTGTCCGGTGGTGCTCGCGTACCTCGTCCCCTGCTCCTGCTGCTGGCGGCTCCGCGTCGCCTGGTAGCCCTGCCGCGCTGTGGCGTCCGTTGGTGGTGCGGCGGTGTCCGCTGTACTGGTCCAGCTGGCACTCTGCCGGGCCTAGTCCTCTGCCTCTCCAGTTTGCTGTCTGTATTCTGCACTGGCACTGTAGGCGTGTAGCGAGAACGGTGGGCA
>NW_017288947.1:0-252 GCF_001594075.2 Trachymyrmex cornetzi
CGTGGCTGCAACGATGCGACGAGTACATCGAGCGACTCGAAGAACTTTGTCGTGCCAAGCGTCCGCGCCTTGCCGTTGACATAGACAATCCGTGGTGGCGAGGATCGCGAGTGCAAAATCGCAATTGGAGCGACGGTTCGTGCACGTTGGTGGTGGACACGCGAGTGACGAGTACGCGAGTGGCAACGTAAGATCTCTTGTTTGGCGGGAGATCGACGCCGCGTTTGAAAGCCGTATAGTGACGGGCGCGAT
>NW_017288948.1:0-252 GCF_001594075.2 Trachymyrmex cornetzi
ATACTTGATATATATAAGCATGTACATATAAACTTTTTTCTTAAACAATAATAAGTCTTTTCTCACTTTTAGTAAGCAAAAAATGGACCAAACATAGAAATATGGCAAGAATTACAGAAGCTGCGACAATTATATTATGAAGATAACAATGGAGAAATGAGAAACAGAATAGAGCATTTAGACATAAATGAGTGTTACGTCCTGAGCGCGAGTTTTCGGCGGTCTCGAGACGCGACACGAGTTTGCGGGAAC
>NW_017288949.1:0-252 GCF_001594075.2 Trachymyrmex cornetzi
TCAAAAAGCTGTTCAAGAAGAAATAACAAAAAACGTTGAGCATGGAAGAACTGAAAAACATCTCAAAGTCTCTGGCGACGGGACATGGAAAAAAAGCTGGTTTAAATCATTGTTTGGCGTCACAACGCTGATCGGTTACTACACCGGCAAAGTAATTGATTTAGTCGTTAAAAGAAGTTATTGCCACGTTTGTATGACCTGCAAAAAGAAAATGCATACTGTAGAATATCATACATGGTTACAAGATCACGA
>NW_017288950.1:0-252 GCF_001594075.2 Trachymyrmex cornetzi
GTATTAATAATATTATTAATAAATCTAATATTGATCCTTTGATTTTAACGGATATTGAAGATAACTTATTAAAATTATTTTTTGTTATTGAAATTATTAGAAAAGATTTTAACCCGGATGAAATTAATAAAATTAAAAATGATATATTTAATTATCTTGAAAAATTGGGTATAAATAAAACTCTTATTAAAAAGGAATTTAAACAGTATGTTAATAATATGAATAATAATTTTAGTATGGACACTAATTCTT
>NW_017288951.1:0-252 GCF_001594075.2 Trachymyrmex cornetzi
TTTTTTGGACATCACCATCATTAAGAATAACCAATCTTTAGAATTTGATTGGTATCATAAGCCAACATATTCGGGGAGATATTTGAATTTTTTTTCTAAACATCCCTTGTCGCAGAAAAAGGGAACTGTTATGGGAATGGTTGATACAGCTTTTCTATTATCAGTTATACCTAAATACCAGAATACAAGATAAAAAGAACTTGTTATTTGTGATAGAGACACTTTTGAATAATGACTATCCGGTGGATTTTA
>NW_017288952.1:0-252 GCF_001594075.2 Trachymyrmex cornetzi
CTTCTTGGCGCGCTATCGGAGACAGAGAAAAGTAGGAAAAAAAAGGAAAAGAGAGGAAAAAAAAGGAAAGAACAGCGAGCGCGCGCGCTTTGAAGAGGTGGTCAGGAAAATTTTCGGCCATTCCCCCGAGCGTTGATCGGTCAGGCTTCTCTCCATCCGATTCGCGCGAATTCCAATTCGCGACTTCGTTCGCGAGGAAAAAAAAAAGAAACGCGACGGCCAAGGGATACATTGCGAGAGCGTCACATTCCT
>NW_017288953.1:0-252 GCF_001594075.2 Trachymyrmex cornetzi
AAATCTTTTGTACGAGTCATACATAAAATGTTGTGGAATTTAACTTGGCGTCCGTGTTAAAAATTTAATTTAACTTAACATCAATTGTTGATATCAAATATTTTGTACAAGTAATACATAAAATGTTGCGGTATTTAACTTGGCGTCCATGTTAACATATATTAAATCATTTATGTAAGTGATCATTATAGTTTAACATATCACTTATTATATATTTTTGATAATATTTTTTTGTAAAAATAATATAGAAAT
>NW_017288954.1:0-252 GCF_001594075.2 Trachymyrmex cornetzi
AGGAAAATAGGATGCGAATACACGAAAGCTCCATTCGACAGCAGTTCGAGCAAATAGAAGCAGCTAGGCGTGAATTAGAAAATAATAAAGAAATATTTAAGCGAACAACGATGGATAGGGAAAGCGAGATAGCCGCAAGAGAACAGGAGATCGCGAAAAAATGGCAAGACATAGAAACTACGCGCTACGACCCCGCTACTTATTCCACGCGTCAAGAATTGCCGCACGAATATCATTGGCCGCAACCCAGCT
>NW_017288955.1:0-252 GCF_001594075.2 Trachymyrmex cornetzi
AGAAACGTGATAAAATAAACACGCGTGTAACAGAGAAGCAATACTGCGATTTCTAATCGCTATGTACTAAATTTTATAGCACAACCATTAATGCTCTATTGTATATACTTGTATAAACTGCTTTTCCTCGTGCCGTGTTTAATTATTAAAAGATTTTACTACGTAACGGTAAATTGATAAATTTATACACAATGAATGCAAAAAGTATGGAGCACTCTTATAAAAAAAACCTTATACAAAATTATTATATTG
>NW_017288956.1:0-252 GCF_001594075.2 Trachymyrmex cornetzi
GATTCATATAGATTTCTCGCTTCTAGTTTGGACAAATTGGCATCTTTTCTCAACAATGATAAGTTGCGGGTACTGCGACGCGAATTTTCCAATTTATCGGTAGAAAATTTTAATATTTTGTCTCGGAACATTGACTGCAGTGAAAAATTGAATGAATTGTGCTTGCCGCTTCGCGAGTCATTCTACAGCTCATTAACTGACAACACGGTATCTGAGAGTGATTACGCGCACGCCGTCAACGTGTGGCAGCGG
>NW_017288957.1:0-252 GCF_001594075.2 Trachymyrmex cornetzi
AAATTGCGTTTTGTGGATTCGTTCAAATTTCTCAATACTAGTCTCGAGAAATTGGTATCATATTTCGACAAGAGTAAATTGAAAATTATACGATCGGAATTTTCCAATCAAACGCCGAGGATTTTGATTTGCTTACGCGGAAAGGAGTGTTCCCGTACGAGTATATCGACAGCGTTGATAAGCTAAACGAGACTAGTTTACCACCGCGTGAACAGTTTTATAGTTCGTTGACCGACGAGACTGCTTCCGATG
>NW_017288958.1:0-252 GCF_001594075.2 Trachymyrmex cornetzi
GCATCCTTCTATAAAATATGTTATAGGAATATTCTGACCATCGAAAAACGGTACGGCTTCGACAGCGTATTTTAACGTAGCTAACAGGTTGTGGTACGTCATCGTTCCGTCAGGTCCCCTTGATTTAGGGATGGCTACAACTGTTTGACGCCTGGACGTAATATCGCTGGGATCGCGCACCGGTTGAGCAGTTATGTCGTCTGCGTCGGCGGAGTCGCTAGGTATAAGAGTCTCGGAAGGGTTAAAAATTCC
>NW_017288959.1:0-252 GCF_001594075.2 Trachymyrmex cornetzi
AAAGTTTTTTAATCATTCTATTTTTATTATTTCAAGTTTTTTAGGGATAAGAAGTAACTAATGTTATTACTTTTATCATTTTTTTTCTATAATAACAATCTCTATAATAAAAATCTGACTGCAATTTTTTATGATGGTAATGATAACTAAGGCTGCGTTTGAAATTGATCCTGACGCACTGTAAGTTTTTTTTATCTTCTTTTTATGAGTAATATAAATTATAAAATGACTTCTATAAATGATAAAGATAGA
>NW_017288960.1:0-253 GCF_001594075.2 Trachymyrmex cornetzi
CAATTTCTCATGAGACCGAGACATAGTTTCGGTAACTGGAGCTCGGAAAAAAAATAATCGACGGAAATAAATTGACGAGGTCGGCTGAGAATTGAATACAAAAATTGGCGAGAAAGTTTCGACCGTTCTAAAGGATACGCCCAGAGTGCCCGCGACCTTTTTTTTTAGTAATAAACTTTTTTATAGTTTTAAACAAACTTTTTCCCGCGGCACGTCTCATGAGAAATTTATTATATATGTCGTAAATATATGT
>NW_017288961.1:0-253 GCF_001594075.2 Trachymyrmex cornetzi
CGTGCAATCGTGGCGTGGCGTGCTTTCCGTCGCGTGGCGGGGGCAGTGGCGGCGTGCAGGAACGCGCTGAGTCTTGCGCCCCGTCCCGCGTTACGGCGCGATTTTCCGTAGGCAATGGTAACGATCTGAATACGCGCGAGCGTGTGCTTCGTGGTAATGAAGAAGATATGCGCGAACGTCTCGAAACTCGTGTCAAATTAAAACCGGATACGTTCGACGGAAGTGTTCCCTTAAGAGAATTTATTGCTCAATT
>NW_017288962.1:0-253 GCF_001594075.2 Trachymyrmex cornetzi
CCAAAGTCAAAATTTCGATTTATTTAATAGAGTTCTGGCTCTTTCCCAAAGAGTTCTAGAGTTCCTGATAGGTTGTGGAAAAAGTTCTGACGATTAAATTGCAAAAAAAACGTGATTTGAAAGTTTGGGGTGCCAACTGCACATTTTTGAGAAACGAAAATTAGATATAACTTTTTTATTTCAAGACAGAGCGAAAAAAGTCACTATACTATTTGATAGAACTTTTGTATCGCTAACCAGAACTCTAAAGAAA
>NW_017288963.1:0-253 GCF_001594075.2 Trachymyrmex cornetzi
AAGGACATCCAGGGTTGCATTCCAAAACTTTACTCTTGAGAAAAACAGTTGACTCATGAACTAGTATTCGTAGACGGTTTTTGTTTTAAGATCTGTCTTAAAGGGGTCATATACGTTTTTCAGCTTAAAAAAATCGATTTTTTTTTGCTTATTTTAAAATGTATATATTTTAGAAACATTTTAAAACCAGATCAAAAAAATTTTTCATTTTATCGCACTTAAAAGCTCTTGCAAAACTTTAAACGCGTTTTTC
>NW_017288964.1:0-253 GCF_001594075.2 Trachymyrmex cornetzi
ACGAACAAATTTAGTTTAGGCAAACAAAATTTGAATACAATTTTAACTAAAAATTTGGTTTCACACAATTAACAATTTAGTTCACTGAACTTTTTATATAAATATTACAAAATTTTCCAATCAAATTATTTGTTGAACCAATCTATGTATTTGTTTGCCCATATAGAAACAAGATATTTAGTTGATTCAATCAAATTTTGTTTTATTCAACTAAATGGGTCTCTCAGAGTATGTATATTTAAAATTAAAAACA
>NW_017288965.1:0-253 GCF_001594075.2 Trachymyrmex cornetzi
TATAGGTATTATTAGCACAGTTGACTCTAACAGCTAACAAATGATTTATTCAAATAAATTTACATTAATAAAACGCACAAGGATGAAGAGAACAATTCTCAAGATATTTGTGAAAGATTTATACAAAAAATTCACGCATAATTATGTTGCTTTAAAACATCATAAAGTTCAAAAATAAATTTTATAATTTGAAAAGAAAATTAAGTAAAAGATATATCACAAGGATAATCAATAAATTCTTAATTTGATTCTC
>NW_017288966.1:0-253 GCF_001594075.2 Trachymyrmex cornetzi
ATCAATAAGATATTCCATATGGAATATCATCCGTGATATCAGACAGAGAGAGAGAGAGAGAGAATTTCAAGATATTTTAATTTCGACATTTGTTGGAGAGCATTAATAATTTAATGGTTAAGTAATGATTAAAAAATTAAACACACAGAAATCTTTCGGGGTGTAAATTTAATTATCTGTTTAAATTCTTGCCGCACAGTATTCTTAACGTTAAATTATCCGTTGTACTCATACACCGTTTTATACTAATTAT
>NW_017288967.1:0-253 GCF_001594075.2 Trachymyrmex cornetzi
TATTTTAAAATGGAAAACTGTGTAAATATATTCAAAAAATAATATTTTTGCAAAATTCAAGTATAAGAATGACAAATTTCTGTAAAACAGAAGGCAATACTTTCTTATACGTTTTGTAAGTCATAAATTACGAGGCAATGAAAAAAGTTCTCTATGTAACAGAGTACATGTTGATGAATCCCTTTAGGATATCTTTAAAATTTACTTGTTCGATGACACAACTGACTGACAGAGCGAGAAACATCAGTTTTCC
>NW_017288968.1:0-253 GCF_001594075.2 Trachymyrmex cornetzi
TTTTATAATCTTATTTTTTCGTGTATTTTTCGATAACGTAAACTGTCGTAAACTATTGAATCTGAGTAAGTTAAATTTAGTAAGTTAAATTAAGTAGGTTACGAAATTTTTCTTTTATTTGTAATTATGGGAAATCAGTGCAACTATGATCGTGATTTGTCGATCATTTTTGTTACACATTTTTAAATTACTTTTTCTAAATTATTATATTTATTTTTAATTTTTAAAAGCATATAAATTCATATGTCTATTT
>NW_017288969.1:0-253 GCF_001594075.2 Trachymyrmex cornetzi
TCTTCCCTTTATTTCTCCATCGGACCAGCTTTCGCCGTTTTATTTTCTTCATCGCGTTTGCGAGCGCGACAGGCAACTAGAGGAGTGGAAAGAGGCCGAGCAAAGAGAATTATTTTGAATTACTTTTTTGTGCCCGGCTTTGTCGTGCGATATCAAGAGAGGAGAGTGAAACAGAGAGGACAACGAGACGTGGAACTCGCGGAACTCAATACGGCGCATAAACTACGACGCGAAGGACCCTGTGGAGTGAGAC
>NW_017288970.1:0-253 GCF_001594075.2 Trachymyrmex cornetzi
CAGGTCGCTACTCTGGTGGAGTGCTTCGCGTGGTTGCAACGATGTGACGAGTGCATCGAGCGGCTCGAAGAACTTTGTCGTGCCAAGCGTCTCGCCGTTGGACATAGGCAATCCGTGGTGGCGAGGATCGCGCGACTCACGGGTGCAAAGTCGCAATTGGAGCGACGTTTCGTGCACGTCGGTGGCGAGTACGCGAGTGGTGGAGGGCACGCGAGTGGCAACGAGCAATCTCTCGTCTGGAGAGAGATCGACG
>NW_017288971.1:0-253 GCF_001594075.2 Trachymyrmex cornetzi
AAATATTAATAACATCCTCGAGGTTTTAAGTGCGCAAAATTTTCATGTCAAATTTACTTTTCTTTCGCAAATCTCGCAGATGTCCAGCAACATAAATCACATTCCGCGTGACGTTCCATGAATAGAATCGATTGGGACTTTTAGTCCATTGCAATATAAAACTATCCGCGCGTAAATCAAACGCACGTCATCCGCCCCATGTTCGTTCGATATCACGCTTGCGACATTTGCATCGTTAGCACGAGCGTCTGCA
>NW_017288972.1:0-253 GCF_001594075.2 Trachymyrmex cornetzi
TGTAGTTTATTGTTTATTAACTGTATACGTTAATATAAATGTTAATTGTTTATTCCGAAACTAAGCAATTCAACCACAAAAATAGATTGACTTTGACACACAGAAGGTAAAAATAACAAAATGTTATTTAACTCTAAAAATTGGGTTGCCATTACTTTTTTGATATCTAACAAAATGCGCGTAAATTTCTTTTTTTTTTTATTTTATATTCTTATTCAATTAGTATTTGAAAGAAATAAGAAAAAAATAAACT
>NW_017288973.1:0-253 GCF_001594075.2 Trachymyrmex cornetzi
GTCCACATGGAGGAGGACGTCGTCCGCATGGAAGAGGACGTCGTCTTAAGCGAGGAGGAGGATAAGGACGAGGCTGAGAAGCAGAAAGACGACGAGGAGGTAAGTCTTATTTTATATAATTCATTATAATTTTTTTTGGGCGCCCCCTCGCCTGCGAGTACTCCCTGCGTTCCCCTCGCCTTCAAGTATTCCCCGCGCTCCGCTTTCCCTCGCCAACGAGTATCCTCCGCGCCCCACTAGAGCCCCAGGGGTT
>NW_017288974.1:0-253 GCF_001594075.2 Trachymyrmex cornetzi
TCGATCAAAAACTGGTTGTTGCAGCTGATTAAAAATGCTATGCCATATTTTATTACCTAAATTATTGCAAAAACCAATTTTTTCTTTCAGTGTGGTATGTAAATATAATATATTCCAAAGTATATATAATTACCAGCAATTATAGAGACTTTAAATACACTTTAAACTTTTCCAATCATATATCGTTAATTTAAGGTTTAATTAGCAAAAAAAAACGAGCTAGAGGCTCTCCACTACCCCCGCCGAATTTATC
>NW_017288975.1:0-253 GCF_001594075.2 Trachymyrmex cornetzi
GGGACGGGGGTGAGAGTCGAAGGTGAGATTCGGGCGCCCCTGAAGCAGGGGGAGGGGGGTTGAGAGTCGAAGGTGAGAATCGTGTGCCCCTGAAGTAGGAGGTGTTAGAGTCGGAGGTGGGAGTCGTAAGCCCCTGTAGTAAAAAGAAGTTATTTCGTAAACTTCTTTTGTTTATAACTTCTTAATGAGAAACGTCCTGCAATTAAAACTTCCTCAAGGTCACTCGGGGTCATGACCTTGACAACATATGTCA
>NW_017288976.1:0-253 GCF_001594075.2 Trachymyrmex cornetzi
TATATAACATTTTTCTATAAATATTTTTAAAAAAGGAACATCCAAGACCCCCATGGCCTACCAAATTGGATCCATCAGTGAAATGAAGTTTGTTAATGACATTCTTAAGTTTACTTCGTTTTTTAAGAAATGTAATGTGACCATTGTACCATTGAGATTTATTAAAAAATAGATTATATCAGTACTTTAGATCATTCTAAATTTATTTATTGCATACATTACATAAAAATAGGCTTGGTTTGCGTAAAAGTGC
>NW_017288977.1:0-253 GCF_001594075.2 Trachymyrmex cornetzi
AAAAAGGATTTTCTTATCACAGAAGAAATACATAAAAGCGGTACTCAACAAATTTGGAATGACGAACTGCAATACAACAAGCACACCAATGGAGCCAGGAGTATCTCTGACAACCAATATAGATAACAACGGACAACCTGGACCAATTGCAAAAGTACCATACAGACAGATCATTGGATCACTCATGCACTAGCAGTGTCTACGAGACCGGATATTAGTTACGCAGTCAATACTTTGAGCCAGTTCCTGGAAA
>NW_017288978.1:0-253 GCF_001594075.2 Trachymyrmex cornetzi
ACTCAAGTTTTTGGAAACCTGTGTAACAAACAATACAAGAATCGCAAGATGGTTCACATTTCTTCAAGAATTCGAATTGGAAATTGTACATGTAGAAGGCAAACTAAATATTCAAGCAGACGCACTGTCAAGGATGATGACAGGGGCAAATAATGGAACTGAACCCGACGCGAGAATCGCAATAATCCAGGACGTAGCAGACGGCGTGGATACGGCAGAATGGATACCGACAATCCGAGAAGCGCAGGAGAGG
>NW_017288979.1:0-253 GCF_001594075.2 Trachymyrmex cornetzi
ATTCGGGCATAAAATGACAGTTTAAACGCCAAAAACTGTCCACATATAATGTGTACACTTTTGTCGCGGGATCCCGATTAATGGCGGTATTCCGACAGACCGCCCGCTTTCTGAGGGAAAGGGTTAACGAAACTGTTTTCATTAAGTATAATGATAATATATTTTCTTTCAGATGTATGCCACAATTTTATCCATTAGGATAACTCTTTCGCAGGTATATAACAGACCTTCTTTTCTCGCAGTAATGCATGAG
>NW_017288980.1:0-253 GCF_001594075.2 Trachymyrmex cornetzi
AACGCGTCCGTTGTTAAGGAGAGGAGAGGAGAGGAGAGGGGTTCTTCGGGGGACACGTGTCCCACCGCACCCACAGACTCGGGCCTCGAGTGACCAGGATCTACGGGCCCGGCCTACCCGTTTATTCCCCCATCGCGAGGACCCCTGCGGATTCGAGCAACAACGGTTGCTCGTCATATCTGCGCATGGATGTCTGCCGGCGACCGCCCATGCACAGCGCGCTCCTCCGATTCATGACGGGATGAGGAGTAAC
>NW_017288981.1:0-253 GCF_001594075.2 Trachymyrmex cornetzi
TAGTTTACCGATTTAAGTCTATGTTTAAACAGTGCTTTATTCGTTCACTGATTCTATGGACTTTTTATCAAACTACCGATCGCTGGTCGGTTCTTGCAACTAGAAATTGGAAATGTGGTCGGAAATAAGAAGATTCGAGTATTATTATAGATGTTTAATATAACATATGCTTATGTCAATTACACTGACGTTACAATGAATAATTAAATCTAAATTGGTTTCGCGTGTCGTGTAGTGCGCAGTCGCTTTTACA
>NW_017288982.1:0-253 GCF_001594075.2 Trachymyrmex cornetzi
AATTATTATGAAAGAATAGTTCCGTTATATACTAACAACGTATTTAAAGAACATTTTAGGATGTCAAGAATAGCTATAGAGGTAAGTCACATATGATACAAAATGATATAAAGTAAGATTATTAGTACATATAAAATTTAATAATTATATTTTACTTTCAAATGCTGTTACAGGAATTAGTAAATATAATTGGAAATGTAATGGATGAAAATCAAAACTATCCAGTGGAATTACAGAAGAAGGTATTATATAC
>NW_017288983.1:0-253 GCF_001594075.2 Trachymyrmex cornetzi
GATACATTGTACTATAGTTTCGCTTCGCGGTTTCAGTTTAATTCGGATATATGGCTGCAATTTAAATTGTGCTTTGCCTATTGATACGCGCCGTGTATTATAATTTGCTATGAACTTGTGTCGCCGAATGAAATCCGTTCCTAATATTCCATCGTATTCCATGGGTGCATCGTCTTGTATACATATACGGGGTGCTCGATTTCTTCATCGTATAATTTGATCGTAAGAATCGCCTTTCCGATTGTAGACATTG
>NW_017288984.1:0-253 GCF_001594075.2 Trachymyrmex cornetzi
AAATTTCATAAAAATTGAATAAATTTACTGTTACTCTCTCGCACGCCTTATCCTGTTGAATTTTAACGTAATAGTCCATAGCGTGAGACACGTTTCAAGGTTTGTATACTCTGATACAGTAGAAGCAATCTGCTCTATGTAATAGGAGCGGTCTACAGAACGACTGATGTAATAAGACTTATGTATCATGAGTCTCTTTTTTAATACTTTTTAAATAGTGATCTCCATCACAAATTTTCGCATTCCACTGAAT
>NW_017288985.1:0-253 GCF_001594075.2 Trachymyrmex cornetzi
TTATGTAAATTTCTTTATGTTATGTAATCATTCTATTGAGAAGAACACCAATCTGGGTCAAAACGTATAGTAAAGAGTTAATAAAGTAGATGACAAATATATTTAATTATATTGCACATTAATATCTTGTTGCGTGGCTCTACTCTAAAGGTTTATTTTGATTTATGATCGATATCGTGAGAGCATACACATAATATATATTATTAAAATATTTGAAGGGCCATGGAAAGTATATGTAAGTATAGGTAGGTAT
>NW_017288986.1:0-253 GCF_001594075.2 Trachymyrmex cornetzi
GGACCTAGTCATGGAGGCTCTGTCTAACAGATGGAGCTATATAGAGAAAAAATGCAAAATAACAAAGGAAGAATTCTTAAAGGCGGTACATATGATTTTGGGCTCTACGTATTTTACTTTCGACGGTCAAACTTATAAGCAAACTTTTGGTACTCCAATGGGATCGCCATTATCTCCCATTATAGCCGACTTATGCAGGATTTGGAGAGTCGTGTGCTGAGCACCATTAAGTTTCCGTTGCTTTTCTACTATA
>NW_017288987.1:0-253 GCF_001594075.2 Trachymyrmex cornetzi
ATCATATGAAGCTGTCGTAGGTGTTATAGATGATTTAATTCAAATTAATAATGTGTATAAGAATGAAAATAGTGTGACAAAATTATATGAAAAATATATTGATGTTGTTGAATGTAGGTCGAATATTTGCAATTTCTGGGAGGAAGAAACATCCACGAGTATGTCATTTTTTGTTTGAAGGAAGCCGTTTTCGACACGGTGATTTGCGACTATTCTGTATGGGGTGAACGCGGAAATCGTTCACTTTTTAATA
>NW_017288988.1:0-253 GCF_001594075.2 Trachymyrmex cornetzi
CTCGGGTGAGGCGGACGTGTTTCATCTCGCCTCGAGTATTACTTGTATCATTTTGAGGAAAGTATTATATTTTTGAAAAGTGCCGATTTTAATAGTTTTGACTATCCAATATATAGTACGAGCCATGTTTCCTCGCTTTCGAGGATTTGAGGCAAATCTAGAAAAAGAAACTGAAGAAGTCTCATTGTGATAGATACGACGCAATTATTCGTTTTTCTAAAAAAAAAAGAAAGAAAATGGTTTGGTGCTCAGT
>NW_017288989.1:0-253 GCF_001594075.2 Trachymyrmex cornetzi
ATTTAGTAGTTGGGATATTTATATTTAATACGAAGGATATTTATATTGTATTATTATGTCTACGTTGGCAATAGGATAATTATCAATTTTATATAAATCTAGATTTATTTTTTTTATTCTTTAATATCTACTTATTGTATTGATATTTTGATTTAGCATATCTTGTATATGAACCAAGAAAAAATTAATGTTGCTGGAAATTTATAGGGTCAAACATTGTTGATATATGTATGTATAAATCTAGAACAATATG
>NW_017288990.1:0-253 GCF_001594075.2 Trachymyrmex cornetzi
TTTTTTTAAATATTGTTTAAAACATATTTAAAACATTAAAAACATATTTTGAACAAAAAAACAGTGTTCTGTTCTTTTCAAAAAAAACATGATTTTTATCAACCCTGCTTTTAACGACACGTGTCGATTTGTGTTAAAGGTGATAACTTTAGAAAAATATTTTATATATTGAAGCTATACGCATAATCCGGGAAAAAATATTTCTTATATAATTATATATTAGTATAAAATATTAAAAATGTCAAATAGTTGA
>NW_017288991.1:0-253 GCF_001594075.2 Trachymyrmex cornetzi
GGTCCTGTTGATGCGTACTATAATTTAAGTAATAATACTTTTGCAATCCGTACATCCAATACACAGATTTTTCACCGAATAGAAATGTGGTAAAACAGGGAGCTTTAGCATCGCCTTAAGTACATTTATAAAGGTTATGTGTCTCGCGGGTTTCCTCTACAGAAAGCACGCGTGGAAACCTCAAGAATGTTATTAAGTACATTTATATATACATTAATTAAGTTAGTTTTATTATCTAAAAATTAAGAGTGTA
>NW_017288992.1:0-253 GCF_001594075.2 Trachymyrmex cornetzi
GAATTAGAAAATAAGATGAAGTTTTTTTCCAGGAGTATTTTATACAGTAATAATATTTTTTTTAATATTGAAAAATATGATATTTTTTTCGTGACATTATGTCCGACAGTTTTTTCCTGGTTCTGGAATAAAAACTAAGGCATTTGGAGGTTTGTGTCCGTAAGGACTTTTAATCAGCTTGACATGAGCCGTTTAAGGGAGGGGTATAGTTAATTCGCGGTCAAAAGAAGGCATGTTTTTATGAATTTTTTTA
>NW_017288993.1:0-253 GCF_001594075.2 Trachymyrmex cornetzi
AATTATTAATCGTAATTACATTATTCACTGGATCAAGCGCCTTCTGCGCTCCTCCGCGAGAAGGGACATTGAGGTCTCTCTGGTGTGGATCCCGGCGCACCGGGGGATCCCGGGCAATGAAAAAGCCGACGAGGCTGTTAAAGAGGCCACCATAGAGGGTGGCAGGGACAACTTTAGACTTCCTTCCTCGGATCTTGTTCTGCTAGCCGATAAGAATTTGAGGAAACGATTTAGGGGATATTTCGAGGAAGCT
>NW_017288994.1:0-253 GCF_001594075.2 Trachymyrmex cornetzi
GTTATTTAAGAATATCGTGTTTGGAAATGAAGATAAATTAAATCATGAAAGTAATTCGTGATATATTGGGAACAAATTAATTCATAATGACGATGATCAAATTCGATGATATCGATCTCGGTTTATCAGCAGAATTACGATATGGGAATACAAAAGGATAGGAAGAGATCAAGATTTAAAATTCAATTATATCCGTCGGTCTAGCTGTCATCATCCCTACATTAATCCCGCGCCCTCGGCGGCCTCGGCGGCC
>NW_017288995.1:0-253 GCF_001594075.2 Trachymyrmex cornetzi
ATTTTGGATCTAATTGGATTGAAAGGTATTTTTATCTACTGTGATGTTGCTGCTCCGGCTTTGGTTCAGGACTGTGTTTCAAGATCGACAAATTTATCGGCGCACAGTTAACTTAAATTGAAAATTATATAAATTTACAAGAAATTATTAGGCAGAACCGCCTCGACCGAATATGGTATTTTTCACTTACGTGTGTTTAATCTCATCGGTCCGTTTTTACTTAATATCTTTATCTTATTATTTATTTTTTAGT
>NW_017288996.1:0-253 GCF_001594075.2 Trachymyrmex cornetzi
ACAAAAAGTAAGTTGTATATTTTAGTAATGTAAAATAATTTAACAATCTGTGAGTATTTCCAATGTCTTATTGATTTCAACTCCCCACCTCACAACAACATTATTGCGGCAGCAATTAAAGCAGGACGGAGTGTAAGAAATGGTCGTTATTTTTCCCAAACGTATAACAGAAATTGTGGAAAGTTTAACGTGAGTTTGCCGATGTATACATATTATTCCACGATTTTCTTTCTTTTTCTCTCTTATTCTTTCA
>NW_017288997.1:0-253 GCF_001594075.2 Trachymyrmex cornetzi
TTATTTAATGAATAATGATTAATATCTTCACTAGACGAAAGGAGAACAGGTTCTATAAACGCGATATTTGTTTCAACTGTTAGACATGAATTACAATTGGAGCTTGTAACCATCAGTCTCTTTTGACTCAATTTCAACTCCCTTTGCTTCTGTCGCATCAAACGAGCATCTTGAAGTGAAATGTCCAATCTTCTTTTCCACGAAAATATGGATGGCACTACATCTTTCTTTAAAATTCGTTTTATCAGTGTGT
>NW_017288998.1:0-253 GCF_001594075.2 Trachymyrmex cornetzi
GCTTCCAATTTCGGGATACCCTATACAATAAAATATTTACAATTCTTTAAATTCTCTCTCTCTTTCTTTCTTTCTTTCTTTTATACTTATTTACAGTAACACGGCATATTTCGGCTTGCTGGAGATATGTAAACCGAAGTCTGGCGAAACAATCGTAATCAGTGGAGCCGCAGGTGCGGTCGGCTCACACGTAGGCCAGATCGCAAAAAATCTGGGTCTAAATGTTATCGGTATATGCGGCTCCGACGAGAAG
>NW_017288999.1:0-253 GCF_001594075.2 Trachymyrmex cornetzi
AGAGAATGTCCAATAAATATATAGTACAGTTTGAATGATAAAATGGTTAAATTGTCTCTTTAATTAACTGGAGTAAGTAAAAATGACAATTACGTAAACGTGCTTTCTACACGGAAAGAATTTTCTCTTAGAATTTAGTCTTGAAAGTCATGATAATAGTGGGACAACATAGTATTTCAAAGAATTGTACTATATATGAGTTTCTTTAATTTACTAATATGTGTCATAATAAGATATGTAATATATTTTATTA
>NW_017289000.1:0-253 GCF_001594075.2 Trachymyrmex cornetzi
TGCTATACTTATAACTGATATATTCGAATATGTTCTTTAACAATAATTACAACATAACAGGCGCGTGCTTCGCACGCGCTACTGACCACTTAACATTTTATATTCAAATATATATAATATACAGGATATTCTGTAAAGAATCGGACCGCCTTATGATCTTCAAAAGTACACACTTTCAGAGAAAATGCCCGAATAAAAATTGTAAGGGTCATGAAGGACTATCTTTTGTCAATTTCAATTCAAGGTCACCAAA
>NW_017289001.1:0-253 GCF_001594075.2 Trachymyrmex cornetzi
CATATGAATGAATGCCAAGAGTACCGAAATTATCCTCCGGTATATCATAAATATGTTCATCTGCCAACATAAGAAATTAATTTTATTAAATGATATTATAATGATATATGAATAAAATATATACATGTGTACACATACCGTCGTCTACAATCTCGTTTCTCTCATTTCCATCAGGCTCCACGTTCTCCGTTCTTACGCTGCCTTCTCCAAGTTCTAAAATAATGATAAACCACAATGAATTACAGAGCAGACT
>NW_017289002.1:0-253 GCF_001594075.2 Trachymyrmex cornetzi
CTTGGCATCGATGGTTCATAAAATCGAGAAGCTGCTTTAGATTTGGTAGGTCTGTACCGGACAGCGAAGATTGCCATTCGCGCAGTGTAATCGCGTCGAGTTTTGAGCTTAAAATGTACACGAGTAAGTCATCCCACTGGGATGTCGGACGCTTTAATGCTTGAAGAGCGCGTATGTGCTTAGATGCGCCGTCTGCGACTTGCCTCAGCTCGATGGAATTTTCCTTCGTCAAGGAAGGAAGCTCCATAATTGC
>NW_017289003.1:0-253 GCF_001594075.2 Trachymyrmex cornetzi
CTCTTGCGCGGACGCTGGACCTCGCGATCAACCGATCATCTACCAATTCTCTTGCCGAATGAATACATCAAGCATTACCATGAGTAAGTCCATCCATTCTACAATCATACACACACACACACACACATCAATATTGTTATCAACAAAAAATGCTACACACACACACACACACACTCACAAATTTTAAGACTACTGTAAATGGACCTAGGTTAGTTATGTAAATTAGTTTTAAGTTTGTTTGAATAAATAGGTT
>NW_017289004.1:0-253 GCF_001594075.2 Trachymyrmex cornetzi
ACTATGTCGACTTTACGTTTTGCAGATTGGCTGCGACTTCTCGTATTCGGCATTAGATTTGCATACCTCTCGAGTGCTGGCAGAATACCTTCGCGTTGATAGGTAGCAATCTTAGCTGGCGGCGGACATCAATCGACGTCACTTCGGCGGACATGCGCAGATGATGCTCGGTCGTGTGCTGCTAACACGTGCCCGATGAATTTCGTGAAGAAAATTCTTCAAATTTTCCAAAGGGCACACCGTGGACTATAAT
>NW_017289005.1:0-253 GCF_001594075.2 Trachymyrmex cornetzi
ATTCTTTTTAGCTGAACGTTGAATAGAAAAAGAGAAAAGATGAATTGTGTATATAAGATATTCAATTAGAAAAGAATAAATCTCAAAGAATAAATTCAACGAGTGTATACTAGTTCAGCTACAAAAGACAGCATTCGCAAGTCTATGGATACTTTTATAAGGACAATATAGCAAGGAAAAATTTGAATACCTCGTCTGTTTAAAATCGTTTATTTAGATAATATCATTGGGCATGATTTTCATGGCAGTTGTT
>NW_017289006.1:0-253 GCF_001594075.2 Trachymyrmex cornetzi
CATAAACATATGCATAAAGAAAATTATCCAATCGTATTTTACGAAAAAAATCTGAGAGACAATTAAACATGATTCAAAATCAATTAACATAAAATGCTCCATTTCAATTACCTCAGATTGGAGGCCTAGATACCAAAAATGCGACATTGCGTCGGTTGGGTTAGGTCGTCATCACCATTTCAATTCAGTATAAGGGCTGCCGCACACACCTTCCGTAACAATAACCATAAGACGTACCGTAAGAATTAGCCAA
>NW_017289007.1:0-253 GCF_001594075.2 Trachymyrmex cornetzi
AAAATGTTTCGGACAAAAGTTGTATGGCTTTGAGGGGGACATAAGATGGTGTCATTAGTATGAACTTCAATAGTTGCTTGAAGGTCACGTGAAGGTTACTTTCAATTTCTTAATGGGACCCCCTATTTTTTATTACACATTCTTGTAGAGCATCTCGAGAGCTTTCCAAAACACTATAATTAAGTTCATTTAATGCCGGCGGTGCTGTAACTTGCAAGCCTTATAACTTGAAAAGTACTTAATGAAAATGAAC
>NW_017289008.1:0-253 GCF_001594075.2 Trachymyrmex cornetzi
TCCATCTGCTTGTTTTGATGATGTTTAGTATGTGAATTGAAATTCGTGATCTAAAATAAAAATAAAAAGAATAGAAAAACGTTACAATTGATATCTGTACATTAAGTATAGATTAACACTCTTCTCTTTCGTTACAGACGATACATTGTAACAAAAATATAAATACAGTGTTGTATAGTACAAATACAGTGGTACAAATATAAACTACGAAAATTAATAACCATTTCTTGATAGTTAAAGAAAGCAATTACTT
>NW_017289009.1:0-253 GCF_001594075.2 Trachymyrmex cornetzi
CGCTTCACGCGAGTGGGTGGTTCAGAATGCACTGAGATTTACGATTCTACTCTTGCTAATTCTGTTAGATTACTATCTATCTTTCCGCTTCTTGCTGCGCTCGCGCTTATATAGACCGCGTTCTCCCCTCTCTGGTCCTCCATCATGGCGCTCCGCTCGTATGCTGCGCTTTCGCGTTCGCTTTGCTCGCTATCGCATACATGTGTATATATATATATATATATATATATATATATATCTATATTAAATTTTA
>NW_017289010.1:0-253 GCF_001594075.2 Trachymyrmex cornetzi
TTATATGAAGCAAATATTGTTACGACGTAAGCTCTGGAGCACCATATTGGACTAAGAAATGATTAAAAAAATCTTAATTTCGAAATTTTTTGTCGTTCTTAGCATTAAGACTCTACTTCGCGTTTAATCCTGGAAAAGGATTTTCGAATAAGTAACAGAAAAATAGGTAATTGTTATACAAAAATTATACGTGTCTCGGTAATACAGATGACTTTAAAATCCACTTCCTTCTTAAAGGACCGACCTTTCCCCT
>NW_017289011.1:0-253 GCF_001594075.2 Trachymyrmex cornetzi
ACCACCATTATTTTGACTTTAAAACATGAAACTTAAAACTTAAAATTTATCATATTAAAACACCTTTTTTCTACTCTCTTTTCTCTTCCTTTTATTTTCTAATTCAAAAGTGCAGTGACAACGATTAGATCAACAATTAACTTGATCTTAATATATCTAATAAATTTGAAATCTAATATATTCTAAAACCTATGTGATGACTAATGTACAGTAAAGTTGTCCGCTATTTTTGATAAATTTTAGGACGCCTGAG
>NW_017289012.1:0-253 GCF_001594075.2 Trachymyrmex cornetzi
AAGCCACAACGTCTGATGGAAAATCCGAAAAGATCCTAGGAACCAAGAAAGAGAGAGAGAGAGTGTGTGTGTGTAACGAGGAACAGTAAACGATGGCGAATACGCACGCTGGATACTGCGTTACTTACAACGGTAATCCCTTTGTAAGCGCGGAGATTCCTCTTGCGCTCGCGCTTATATCTTTCTCTACCTCTCGCGCACGCGGCACCTCGCCACACCACTCGCGCCAGCATCTCTCGGTGCATTGTTGATG
>NW_017289013.1:0-253 GCF_001594075.2 Trachymyrmex cornetzi
ACACACTGATAAAACGAATTTTAAAGAAAGATGTAGTGCCATCCATATTTTCGTGGAAAAGAAAATTGGACATTTCACTTCAAGATGCTCGTTTGATGCGACAGAAGCAAAGGGAGCTGAAATTGATTCAAAAGAGACTGATGGTTACAAGCTCCAATTGTAATTCATGTCCAACAGTTGAAACAAATACCGCGTTTATAGAACCTGTTCTCCTTTCGTCTAGTGAAGATATTAATCATTATTCATTAAATAA
>NW_017289014.1:0-253 GCF_001594075.2 Trachymyrmex cornetzi
CTTCCATCAACTCTGATCTCCTATATTTGTTGATAAGTTTCTCTCTGTCCTCATTCGAGAGACTTTCTTTTAACAGTCCCTCCCAACGAGAGACAAGCGACGCATGCAACTTAACCTCAATCGCCCTTGATATTGTTGGGTCCTCTCCTAATAAATCCAGAATACTTTGATCCAAATCTGGTTTGTCAGATACCTCCGAGATAATCTCGGCCTCTTTAACTTGTTCATTAATGTTTGCCGGCTGATTTTCCTT
>NW_017289015.1:0-253 GCF_001594075.2 Trachymyrmex cornetzi
GCGGTCCTTTGTGTATAATTTACTGCACCTAGTTCCCTTACTGCTTCCTCGTAAATTCCTTGGTTCTCACTTCCATTTCCGCCTTCCTCATGATTGTCTTCATTAACATTATTATCTTCTTTCTTCTTTTCCTTTTCGCGGTCGTGGTCTTCCCCGTTCTTCTTCTTCTTCTTCCTTTCTTTGTTATTGAGTAGGAAGGCTATGGGGATTCTAACCCAGGGGCAATGAGGGGGGTGCGGGGCGGGGGGTATCC
>NW_017289016.1:0-253 GCF_001594075.2 Trachymyrmex cornetzi
ACTTTCGTATTTACTTTACTTACATGTTTTGACAGATTTTTGTTTCTCGTAATTTTCTTTTACCTTCCTACTGCAACTAGGCAGTGCATCTTTTTGCATTTGCTTGTCTTTTTCTACTTTTCGGACATCAATAAAGATTGTTGTTTGTTTAATGGCGTATTCGTCATAGAGATAATGTCTACAATTTTGATACACTTATTAAATGATATATCGATTTATGTATTGTATTAAAAAACATCTAAAGCATTAATCG
>NW_017289017.1:0-253 GCF_001594075.2 Trachymyrmex cornetzi
TAAAAAATTCTGAAAAAATTCTCAGAACCTTATGAGAAGGAAATAAACAATTTTTGTCTCTAATAGTTTTTCTGTAAAGTTAATAGTATTTGAATAACAAATTATTGAAGACCAATTTTCGACAATGTTTAGTAATTCATATCTTGTTAAGTATTGCGAAAATTGTAAAATGGTACAAGACTTTTTTGTCCCTCTCATCCCATTCTACGCCCCCAATGCGGCTCCGACCTTATTTCTGAGACACCCTGTATAT
>NW_017289018.1:0-253 GCF_001594075.2 Trachymyrmex cornetzi
TTAGCAATCCGGCGAAAGCTAAGCTCGCGCGTTGATGTTTGCGAACGTTTTTTCTCTCAAAAAAGTATAATATTGCCTAATAATTATAATTAAGTTAAAACCTTTTTTTTTTTTTTCGATAAATTACTTGAATTATAATAAGTTAGTAATCAAGTTCGTGTGTATACACAAATATAACAAAGTTTTAAACAAAGACCAAGAAAAGAGCGATCAAAATTTAAAAAATTAGATGTTAATTTATTATATTATTCTG
>NW_017289020.1:0-253 GCF_001594075.2 Trachymyrmex cornetzi
CTTTTTTCGATGGCAAAAACATCCCTTTAAATTACTTTATCGAAGGATGCGAGGAAGCAAAGTGCATGTTACCAGATGAAACTGAATCGCAATTCACAAAAATTATAAGAACGCGAATTGTGGGTGAAGCGCCGCACTATACTAGATCAGGACTTTAACAGTGTGGCACAATTAACTAAATATTTAAAAGAAGTTTATGGCGCTTCTAAAAATATATACCAACTGCAAGGCGAATTAGGCCGTATTTATCAAA
>NW_017289021.1:0-253 GCF_001594075.2 Trachymyrmex cornetzi
TCGGAAACTAACTATTGCACTTTATTAATACTAACAAAATCATGATCTGTTTAGCTAATTAAAAAAGTACAAACTCAAAATTCGTAGGTTTGTAGCTTGTTTCTATATCAAATCAACTAAAAACGAATTCTACAAATGCGAAAATAAAATCCTTTTCTTTTGCAAATTGTGAGATTTAAATAATAGTGATTATATTATTGATAATATTACATCATTTTAAATACTTGTAGTTTCCGAAATAAGTTTTATTTAT
>NW_017289022.1:0-253 GCF_001594075.2 Trachymyrmex cornetzi
TCGCGAGGTAAATGATTAAAAAGAGTAACTTACTGCTGTTTAGCAACTTCCGGACTTCGCAATGATTGCCAATGGTCCGATCGAGGTGGAGGTCGCGTGCAGAATTGGACCTCGAAGTGGCCTCAGCTGGATGTCTGGAGACCTCCACTTGAACTTTTTCGTGAACTAAGATCACTGATCGCGCCGATTTGATTGCGATCTGGTTGCGGACCGATGATAACTTTGACTGATAACTTTGACGATAACTTTGACT
>NW_017289023.1:0-253 GCF_001594075.2 Trachymyrmex cornetzi
CTGGCAAAGCGGAGGCTGCAATGCTTCCGATGCTTTGCCGTGGGGCACACCCGGGCGAACTGCATGTGCCAGGTGGACCGCTCCACCTGGTGCTTCCAGTGCGGGAGTGGTGACGGGCACAGAGCCGCGGGCTGCCGGAAGCCCCCGAAGTGTCCGGTGTGTGCGGGAAGGGGATTGCCCTCTGGACACCGCGCCGGAGCGTCCGAGTGCGTTCCCTATAATGGACCGGGGCCGAAATTGAGGGAGAACACAA
>NW_017289024.1:0-253 GCF_001594075.2 Trachymyrmex cornetzi
ACGCGTCGCGGTGCGGTATACCTCCCATTGCTGTTTAGACAGCGCTTCCATGGGCACGTTGACTGATAGAACATCTTTGACACAATGCGCTAAACTTTTGAGTTCCTCGGTGAACCACACTACGCAATCGTTACCGCGACGAAAACGATATTTCGACAACGCGTCATCGTACGAACAACGCACGTAGTAACCCACACTACATACCTCATGCTGTTGGTATGTGTACGATGACGCGTCTTTTTTGTCGGGCTCC
>NW_017289025.1:0-253 GCF_001594075.2 Trachymyrmex cornetzi
TGTTATGTTAAGTATTTTATATTAAGAAATTAATTGAAACACTTTTAATTACACCATAAAGTAGATTATTTAAAAAATATTATACTGTTATTTTCATCTTATTCATTTTTAATAACATACATATTATTGCTCAACAGAAACCGCGTGAAGGTGGTGATCTCTTCCGTCAGGAGGGAAATGTAAAAAATCATTATTATGTAAAAAATAAATACAAAATTTAGAAATGTTAATAAATTTACACACGATATATTTA
>NW_017289026.1:0-253 GCF_001594075.2 Trachymyrmex cornetzi
AAAGTGCCTTTTCGTATTATTTTGCGAACATTTCCATCACACGAATAAATACGTACATCGCTGTGCATCACACGAAGCGGCATTCAGCCAAGCAGACGTCTCGACCGAAGGGCCAATCCAAGCTGAGAACTGAAGGAAGTCACCAATGAGGGACGACCTACTCGCTGAGCCCAGTTCCAGGATTCATCCTGCACACAACATCCTTCTCTGTTAGTTGGGAAAACAGAGTGGCGACCGAAAAGTAAGACACCAT
>NW_017289027.1:0-253 GCF_001594075.2 Trachymyrmex cornetzi
AAAGATTCGCCAACGACTAGCCAAAATCCCAAAACAGTTTTCAATTACGCGACGTGCTCGAGAGAGACGATAATTAAATATTTTCTGTGTTATATTCAAGTTAGCTCCAGGATATGGTCGCATAATGTAGCTTTTCAATAGGAAAGCTTCGTCACCTACTAAATAATATGGAAACTTTATATCAGTTCCCGATAAGTTGGTATCGTCTGATACACCAAGTTCGTTATTATCCATTGCTTCTCCAAAAGCTGAT
>NW_017289028.1:0-253 GCF_001594075.2 Trachymyrmex cornetzi
TGAAGAAAAAAAATTGTAATTTTTCGGCAACATATAAGATAATATAGCATTAAAAATATACGACTTATTTATACAACATTTATATAATAAAAAACTCACGAATATTTAATAATGTATTATCGAAATATTTATCTTGATAATCGTAAATTTTTATTAATTGCCGACAATGTTATCGTTCTTCAATTATATAAAAAGCTAAGCATCTCTATCGATAGTTGAAGCTTCAAACCTTTAATCGATGGCAAGTACGCGT
>NW_017289029.1:0-253 GCF_001594075.2 Trachymyrmex cornetzi
AAAATATATAAAAATATATATATAAATAAGTAACAATAAAGTATCAGCAAGAAAAATATATATAATGATAACAATATAAATAATAATAATAAAATAAAAAGAGAAATAGTAAAATTAATTAGTATTAACTATCGAAAAAATACATATATATATTAACAACAACATAAGTTTTCACATAATATTAAGAAATATATATACATGGTGTCCCATTTTAAATGACAACCTCAAATTTCTCTTGAATAGTGCATTTTAG
>NW_017289030.1:0-253 GCF_001594075.2 Trachymyrmex cornetzi
ATTTTTTAATTTTTTAGAAGAAAGAAAAAACTTATATATTTTTTTTAAACTATCACTTTAAAAGTTTTATACAAAATTACTGTAATAACTAAAAATATGAGCAGTCAATCTCTGCAAAAAAATGTAATTAAGTAATAATTTTTAAAAAATTGTATTAAAGTTGTTAATATTTTGAAACGTTGTAAGTTCACAAGGAAAAATGCCAAATACATAATGGACTTACAATGTTTTAAGTGCCCATTTTCTTCGCTTA
>NW_017289031.1:0-253 GCF_001594075.2 Trachymyrmex cornetzi
GGGCGACGTTGCTCTGCGCAGCCTGCTGTCCCAGACGCTGACGAGTGCCCTCGGTGGACGGGTAAGCCTCTGGCGTTGCGGCGAGATCTCCAAGAGCACCAACCGCCAAGGTGTAGGTGATGGCGACCTTGGGGTATCCGGTGGTGCTCGCGTACCTAGTCCCCTGCTCCGACCGCTGGCGGCTCCGCGTCTCCTGGTACCCTTGCCTCGTTGCGGCGGTGTCGGCTGCTGCTGAGGTTGCTGCCGCCGCACT
>NW_017289032.1:0-253 GCF_001594075.2 Trachymyrmex cornetzi
TGTTATTCGTAGGGTTGGGTTTTTGAGGCCTCATAACGCGATATTCTCATAAAAATATAAACACTGAAAAAAATGATGTCCGATTGAAAATGAACGAACCAGAAGATTCTGATTGTATCATTCAGAATTCTAACAGATTTAAAAATTCTGATTCATTTTAAACTAGAATTCCAATTAACCCAACCAGACTCTTTCTCAGTGAAAATTTTCACTAAGAAAATTCGATATAGATACTCGGATACTCATGTATTTA
>NW_017289033.1:0-253 GCF_001594075.2 Trachymyrmex cornetzi
ACCATTTATAGAAAGTTCTATATCCCATTGGCGTGGAGCCGTCAGATTTTTTTATTTCATATTAAAATTTAACACATAATTTATAAATATTACATTGCATAATTAATGACATCATAGTAAATAGAATTCATTTAGTTTCAGTTTGCGCTCTTAACTCCATTTTTGCTGAAACAATACATGTAAAAAAACGTTTAAATTCCCATAAAAATAAAACTTATTAATTTGCAGCCTCCAGTAGCACAATTCATTGGTG
>NW_017289034.1:0-253 GCF_001594075.2 Trachymyrmex cornetzi
TTCAGTCAGAGACAAAAGATTAAAATTTTCTTTGGATAAATTGGAAAATTCGCGTCGCAGTACTGCAGCTTATCATTGTTGAAAAAAGATGCCAATTTGTCTAAACTTAAAGCGAGAAATCTATATGAATCTATGAAACGTAATTACACACAATTTTTTTGATCGATTTTGGTACTGTCTACATGTTTGATGAATGAGATATATTTTTCTTTAGTTATCGGAAGGAGATCTACGCGTCCTTCGTAGGCAGTTG
>NW_017289035.1:0-253 GCF_001594075.2 Trachymyrmex cornetzi
ATCCATGCATTAAAATTGAAATTCTTCATGTATAAATTAATAAAATACAAGAGATAAAACATTCATTTTTCTTATAACAGATTAATATTCGTTGGAGAATTTATTTTCACAAAGAGAACTATTCTCACAAAGAAAACAGTAAAACGATACATAGCTGGATGCATAAATAAGATAAAGGTACAAGAAGGCCAAGAGGAAAACCATAACTTTTTTCCTCAGAACGAGCAAAGTAATTCTTCCGTATCGAGCGTCA
>NW_017289037.1:0-253 GCF_001594075.2 Trachymyrmex cornetzi
AGCGCGGAGTCCTGCGCCAAGAGATTGGAGACGACCTCTCCCTGCCGGCAGTAGTGAGACAGATGGTCGGCGGGGAGGGGGCGTGGAAGGCCGTCTCCTCCTTCTGCGAGCGAGTAATGCTGCAGAAGGAGGGGGCGGAGAGAAGGAGAGAGAGGGCCCCCGGGAGTGGGGGACGACGGAGGACAGGATGGGGGGGAGGGAGACGGGCGGCCGGGGGTCGTCGGGGATCACGTGAGCGCCGGCCTCGGCTGGG
>NW_017289038.1:0-253 GCF_001594075.2 Trachymyrmex cornetzi
AGGAGGGCAGGCCTGTGGATTCTCCGGCGGGCTACCGTCCGATCTGCCTGCTGGACGAGGCGGGCAAACTTTTCGAGAGGGTGATCGCGGCCCGCATTGTCCGGCACCTCTCCCGGGAGGAGAATATTAATTTGTCCGAAAAGCAATATGGCGCGAAGGCCGCTCTATGGTCGACACGATCAGTTGAGTAAGGGCTTTTGCAGAAGCCAACGTTTGCGAGGGGAGGGTGGTTGTGGCAGTGTCGCTTGACATT
>NW_017289039.1:0-253 GCF_001594075.2 Trachymyrmex cornetzi
TTCATTGTCAAATAAGCACTAGACAATTTGAGCTAAATGTATCGGAATATAAATTGAAATTTACACTATTGATGCATATTTTATCGGATTTCTGGTTTATAATGAGAATATGTTTGTAGACAAAGATGAGGGACACGTATTTTTTTAAGTGTTTTCTTGTGTATAGAGAGCGTGAAACTTTTCAAAAAAATTGATTTTTTTTCTTCCTCAATGAATATTATCTGAACCTTCAAAGATATGAAAAAATGTTTTA
>NW_017289040.1:0-253 GCF_001594075.2 Trachymyrmex cornetzi
TTTTATTATTATAACCATTTGCAGGTGTTTTTTTTTATGAATTGTAATGCATAACATTAATATTATTTTTTTTCCAGATTTTAAGTCACATTTCCGACTAGAATTAAATACTTATGAAAGATTAGTACAAAACCTTGGACCTTATTTACATCGCGCGCTTGGTGCTGCAAAAATGTCTCCTGATAAACAAATTGCTATAACGTAATGGTGCCTCGGTAATCAGGAAGTTTACAGGTTAGTGTTTATTGCCACA
>NW_017289041.1:0-253 GCF_001594075.2 Trachymyrmex cornetzi
ATATTCCAAATATTTTAAATAAAATTGTTTTAAAAACTAACTCATATATACGACCATGGTGACGAATGCAATTGCAGAGACTATGTTGGTCATATGAGATTTTCAACCGGTATTCCAGAATCTCAAGCTGACAGCAAATCTCTTGCAGGAGTCCAGATATCAGGCTATCACAGGCAACGTTTACAGTCGCACAGATTGACATACCTATTATTTGGTGAGTGAATACGAAAAAAAATATAATGGATGATGTGTA
>NW_017289042.1:0-254 GCF_001594075.2 Trachymyrmex cornetzi
TTCAGAATTTTTGCTCTGATCTTTCAATATTTTTAACAGAATTTTTTAATGTAATATTTAGGAGTAAGTTACATCTTCGAGAATTTTAAGACTGTTATTATTATTCCTACATGTACAGTCAATTACTAAAAGGTTGGCACACTTTTTTTCGATGGATTTTGGGATGCCGCTTGCTTACCAAGCGATTGGTTCTAATGGTACGTTTCCACTGAGCGCGTCACGCGTCGCGTCATGAAAGAGAGAAAGAGATAAGA
>NW_017289043.1:0-254 GCF_001594075.2 Trachymyrmex cornetzi
CAGTAGGGGGAAATCCTGAAAGTGGGAGGTTGAACAAGAGAGAGAGAGAGAGAGAGAGAGAGAAGAGAGAAAGACAGACAAACAGAGAGAGAGAGAGAGAGAGAGAGAAGTGCGTGCAAAGCGAAAAAAAAACATAATTAATTTTTTATTCTGATTCACGTGGGTAACATAAGAACGAAAAGCGACTCGTAAAAAGAACAATTTTGCATGGAAAGAACGATTTTGCTAAAATAAAATATACAAATTTAGCTAGA
>NW_017289044.1:0-254 GCF_001594075.2 Trachymyrmex cornetzi
TACTTACTTCTTATAAATTTAAATGTAAGAATTCTGAAAAAAAAAACGTATTGATTAAAAATTTATAATCTTTATATATGAATGAACAAAAAAAAATTCCTTTTAGGTTACAATACTTGAGAATATGTACGTCAGAAAAAAAAACAGTAATATGTCCAAAAAGTGATGATTTCAAAAAGTTGAATTATTTATTTAAAAATAAAAACTTTTATGAATAAAAAATAAAGTTTTTCGCAAAAAAATAATAACATTAT
>NW_017289045.1:0-254 GCF_001594075.2 Trachymyrmex cornetzi
CGTATTTAGAAGTAATGGCTGTTAACCCAGAAATAGTCACCTGGGATATTTTTGTATCTCAGTAGCAAAAAAAGTGTAAATTGTTGCGAAATATTGTTAAGTAAAGATATTATTTAACATATTTTTTTTTAAGAATTATTCTTTACAAACCTTTAAATTTTTTACATGCAATATCATCGAAAATCCGCGATAAAAAAAACTTATACTAATTAAATCTTTATTTTTTTAGAAATATTGTCATAATAATCTTAACG
>NW_017289046.1:0-254 GCF_001594075.2 Trachymyrmex cornetzi
TTTATGTGTATTTGTGACTTCGGCTTCACGCCACTTGCATCAACTGTTTTTACTTGCACAATACATTCATACAATATTTGTGTTACTGCTTATCATTCGTACAGCTTTTGTGGTTATAAATAGCTTATATTTCTTTTCTCATTTCTTTAATGCGTGGTCTACAGTGAGCAGTCGCAGTAGTGGATTTAAGAAGTAGGCATAGAACTCGACCAATTATAGTTGATTATCCTCCTCACATTCGCTTATGATTGGTT
>NW_017289047.1:0-254 GCF_001594075.2 Trachymyrmex cornetzi
GAGAGAGAGAGAGAGAGAGAGAATTGGTCCTTTTTTCTGCACAGACTTGGTTTCTTTTCAAATGAGTTTTTCATTTTTCAAAGTAACCATTGATTTGTGCAGATAATTATCATATTATTCCTCGAAATAATTATAGTTTGTGCAAACAATTATCACTTATATTGTCAAAAAAAAGTGAAAAATGTTTAAGATATTCTCGCCTATTTTAATTCACTTATTTAATTGTGAGAATACAATTACTTTTAATTAATATT
>NW_017289048.1:0-254 GCF_001594075.2 Trachymyrmex cornetzi
ACATTTCGACTTTATATTTAGGCCCTCTTCAGATGTACAGAAATATAGGCGAGTTTTTTTTACTAGAGAGACGTTTTGTGTTTGTTTTAATTATTATTTTGTTTTAATAATAATTTTAGTTTTGTCTACTTATAACGGTTTTTTTTATTCTCATTAGAACAACGAAAAATTTTTCGCAATTGATCATCCAATTGCTTGACGAGCAATTTTCCGTTTCTCTGACTTAACACTCATCTAAACGTGACGAAACCGTC
>NW_017289049.1:0-254 GCF_001594075.2 Trachymyrmex cornetzi
AACATGAAATTGACATGCAAGTCGCGGCAGACAGTTTTTTGACAACGGCGCAATGAAAGCCGCGACGTGTTGTTTGACGAAAGTTACGAGAACACTAATGTCAGGATCCGCCAATGCGATATGCAACATCTCCTGTTCATGTCGATTTTTATTAACAATTAAAGAATTCAGTATAGTATTTTCAAAAACATTTATTTGATAAGAAGTTAATTCAAGTTTAATTTCTCAGCTTTAATTTTTTCAAGTTCTTAAAA
>NW_017289050.1:0-254 GCF_001594075.2 Trachymyrmex cornetzi
TTTGCGAAGGTTCACGAAGACATTGTTCTCAGTGAGAACCTTATCGCGCGGGTTTGACGTCGCTGTCATCGTCACTGCATTCGATGCCATGCTGCGACACAAACTAATCGGCTGGAATCGCATCGATGCAGAAGACTCTTGTGTGTCCAACATCCCTACTCCTCTCCATTCCGATCAGCACCTCCATTCAGATCCCCAAATAGAATATAAAAGTCATAAGAATATTTTATAAAACTTTCTTTATTTTTTAAAAG
>NW_017289051.1:0-254 GCF_001594075.2 Trachymyrmex cornetzi
ACAATGTGACTGACAATGAGAAGATGATCGCATCATCTCTCAGGAGCAGGTCGACTAAACTGAGTCGAAAAGTCTTGTGCCATTTTGCAATTATTGCAATAATTAACGGGGTTATTAATTCCTAAAAGTCGCCAAATAAGCACGCATCCATTCGGTCTACTGCCAAATGCAAGTGCGCGGCATGATACGACCATCCAACGCGAGTATGTGTTTTCTCTCATCCCGCTTATGCGTTGCCAAGGCCGCGTGTTACC
>NW_017289052.1:0-254 GCF_001594075.2 Trachymyrmex cornetzi
ATCGTACACAGGAATTCGATCATCCTCACATGCTGCTGCAAAAAGACACGGGTTACCTGAAGACCATGGTGCAGGAGACCGGCAAGGCGATGGCGGGAGTTCTGGCTTCCGTCGCCCATAACGGCTATCAGAATCGTGGATTTGCGGCGTTTTGATGTATCTGCGGAGTTAACTTTTTGCAATTGCGTCTGACGAACACCATGATTAGGTCATGAAGATTCCGACAGTTTTTGCAATTATTAGGCCAAATTCTG
>NW_017289053.1:0-254 GCF_001594075.2 Trachymyrmex cornetzi
GTTTCCTTAATTTCATCTGTTAATTGTTTATCAGAAACTAATGTCATTTTATTAAATATGTCACATTTTTTGTAAAGTCTTTTTTTAATAGTCGTTATTATAAGGTCAAGTGGATATCCGTTATTCATTAAAATTTTTATAGTTGAATCAAAATTTTTTTGATGAAAAAGTGGATGAGATAACAGTAATATTCTATCTGTCATGCCAATAATAGTACCTATTTTTTGACACAAAGGATGCCATGAATAGTAATT
>NW_017289054.1:0-254 GCF_001594075.2 Trachymyrmex cornetzi
ACTTGCTTCGGCGCTGCCGGTCGGTGGCCTGCGTGGTGCAGCCGACCACTGGTATCAGCCTGTACGCCGGTGGCGGAGGGTACCTCGTTGCGGATGCCGCAACGTTTATCGTTGCCCTCAATGGCCAGTCCATCCCGGGGTGTTTCGGGTCGTACGGCTCGTCCCCAATCAATTCGTCGAGCGCCTTTAGAATGTCGTCGTTGTCGCTTGCGTGCTCCATGACGACTAATAGCGGCCAGCCGTATATTGTCTCG
>NW_017289055.1:0-254 GCF_001594075.2 Trachymyrmex cornetzi
CGTATTTTCTCATGTTGGTAAAAATAAGAAAATGCAGTACTAAAAAGTTGATAAAAAATTCTCGGAACTTAGACGCGCCGCGCCATTAGAAGCTCGCTTGCTAGGCCATCCCCGCTCCTGGCGGCCCGCGCGTCGTGCGCTCGGTGGGCCGTACCTTCGGCAATAATAGGTCGGGCGAATGCGCGTATTCGACTATCTTTAAACGTTAATATCTCGTTAACTATTGCTGACACCGCAAAATGGTACAGGACTTT
>NW_017289056.1:0-254 GCF_001594075.2 Trachymyrmex cornetzi
AAATATTTATTAAAATTTAGTACATTTTTTCTTAGTGTGTGTAAACTAATAGTGTATTACATAATGTGTACTAAATTTTGTTTGGTCTGTCATATTTTTTAAGATATGCTTGAGATAGAATGAGATAAATTATGCACAAGATAGAATGAGATATCCACGCATTTCATTCTATCTTAAGCAGGAAAAATATGGCGGAACAATCAAAAGTTACCTAAACGAGTTGAATCTTTACTTGAGACTCTCTACTAAATAAA
>NW_017289057.1:0-254 GCF_001594075.2 Trachymyrmex cornetzi
GTATCCATTTCGAGGCACCGTAATTATAAATGCGTCAATATGGATTCTAAATTTTTCTTTTCTGTAGAAAACGTACTGTACTTTTAACATGAGCACCACACACAAACACACACCAATTTCTCGGGTATACGTATCTTGCAAAAAAGAAAAAAAAATTAAAGAGAAAGAGCAATACGTTTATATAAAAAATGATAATAATCCGAATATTTTCATATAATGTTAGGATTAATTGGATAATCCTCCATGAATGAGAA
>NW_017289058.1:0-254 GCF_001594075.2 Trachymyrmex cornetzi
TTAGCATATGGTCTTATTATCTAGTACAGCACATTGTTAATAATAATAATAATAATAATTGAATCGGCGGCTGAGTCTATGTTGTTTATAATAATCACTTATAACGGCGAGGTACAGGGTAGCGGCTTGCGCGTATATATGTATGTCTTATATAATAATTGGTAGACATTGTTTATAATAATTATTAACGATACATATGGTAAGTGGTATGTCGATAAATCTTATGGTAACGGATATGGTAACTCGTCGGTCGG
>NW_017289059.1:0-254 GCF_001594075.2 Trachymyrmex cornetzi
AGAGCCGGCGGGTGTTTGTAGTATCTGACTGGCTTATTTTTGTACCCTTAGTACGCAACTTTCTATCTCCCTATTTTTCGATATTACATGTCCATATATTCTGTCTCGACATACAACAGTTATTTATATATTTAAACTAATAGTCGCGCTTGATTTTATATATTGCTCCCTTACTTAAAAAATGATTTAAAAAACATGATTATCAAATTATTACTATGAATGTCAGACAAATATTGCCTTATTAATTATCAAAT
>NW_017289060.1:0-254 GCF_001594075.2 Trachymyrmex cornetzi
TGTTTTTTTAAATATATTTTGTTACTGCAAATTTATAAAACAAATTTATTTTTCACAAAAAAATTATTCACTTAAAAGAAAATATCGCTTTTTCAAGCTTAGTAAACAAGTTCTATATTTTAAACTGTACTTTTTAATTTTGAAAATATATTTTCTTATTGCACAATTTATAAAATGTATTATTTATTTCGCAGAACTAAATATTTACTTTACAAAACTAAATAATTTCTGTAATCTTAGAAGTAATTTATTCT
>NW_017289061.1:0-254 GCF_001594075.2 Trachymyrmex cornetzi
AATAAGATATCTTCAAATATTGGGTAAAGCTTTTGAGAAAAAGTAGCATTTAGATCATCATATTGAGTATATATGGCCTAAGTAGTATATATTTTACTCTCTTCTGTAAAAAAATATATTTGAGAAATAAAAAATAAACAGTTCATAATGTTACTTTTATAAGATTATAAGTTGATTAACATATTGATATGATAGTAATATGTAAGAATACAAAGAACCATTTTCCATCTGCTTGTTTTGATGATGTTTAGTAT
>NW_017289062.1:0-254 GCF_001594075.2 Trachymyrmex cornetzi
GTTCTTAAATTTGTTGAAAGATTTTAAGTTAAATATAGACAAACCGATAAAAATATATGAGGATAACTCTGGAGTCGTTGCTATCGCGAAGTTTGGAAATTTAACGAAGAATTCAAAGTACATCGAAGTACACTACCATTTCGTTAACGAGTGTTACGAGAATGGAATTATTGATATTATAAAAGTAGAGGCAGAAAATAATGTTGCAGACGTGTTAACAAAGGCTCTAGGGAAAACCAAATTTGAGAAATTTC
>NW_017289063.1:0-254 GCF_001594075.2 Trachymyrmex cornetzi
ATAGTAGTATCAAACTCGTACACTCTGCCATTAGTAGATACTTTTACATTAGAAACGATTCGAGAATCGCGACGCAACATCGATAATATCATAAACAATTACGAAAAAAAAAAAAAGACAAGTAACAATAATTATTCAATAAATAAATCGTTTAAGCACTGCATCAAAACACAACTTTACTCGCTAATATACAATCGTTTCACGTTAATAAAAATATAATATAATACAGAAAGACTCGTCGAATCTTTCATGAC
>NW_017289064.1:0-254 GCF_001594075.2 Trachymyrmex cornetzi
GGTACTCTTGTTTTATTCACTTGCCGAAAAAAATTCATTTATTATATTATAAATTATTTGAATATAAATATTTTACAGTGATACTTAAGAATGACTGAATAATCAATTAGATAGACGAGAATAACTATTAACTCTGCTTATGTCAATGATCAAAAAGAAATGTCCCCTAAATTGAGGTATGTACTTTTATTTATCTCGATTTAGCGGACTTTAACGAGGGTTCTACGTTTTTTCTCTAGTTATCAAATTTTTTT
>NW_017289065.1:0-254 GCF_001594075.2 Trachymyrmex cornetzi
CCGTATATCCCAAACAAGTGGGATATACAAAACAACAAACTAAACAAAGAATACGAAAGCAAAAATGCGATTTTGTGTAACATTCATGTACAAAAGTTACTTCAGTCAACGAACAGAAAGTACAGGACTCCTATATATAGTTGTTCTACAATGTGCTTTTTGTTTTCTGTTCTTTGCTGTTTGTTTTGTTAGTCTCTTGCCTTTTTGATCAAAAAGGCAAGAAACAAACAGCAAGAAATAGGAAACAAAAAGCA
>NW_017289066.1:0-254 GCF_001594075.2 Trachymyrmex cornetzi
ATATTCTTTTAAAATTAATTGTTATGTAACCTGTACGTTTGGAGAAGTATAAAATAATTATTATTTTAGGTAATTTGAACACCTCGGATAGGACTAGACCTTTTACAAACTATAAAAATATAAATGAATGAATATAATAATCAATTAATAAAATGCTGGTCTTGTCGTCCTACTTCTTTTAATCCGTGTGTGGCATCTCCGGCTGCTTTGGTTCGTCCGGAAAATGCTTCTTTTCCGCCACCGTCATTCTTGGC
>NW_017289067.1:0-254 GCF_001594075.2 Trachymyrmex cornetzi
ATTGTATTACCAACAGTTTATTCGCTAATAAATCTTAAATAGATCGAAGCAACTTTTTGAACCGATTAAAATAAAACGTAATTAACTAAATATTATTTCCTTATGTTAACTACACGAGTGAATGTTTATCTATTATAATAATACGTGGACAGTTTGATAAGTCAGTAACTTTTTAAAAGGAGACTATGTTAAGAAATTAATCGAATTTTTTAGTTAAAAAAAACACAGTTACTTATCAAACTACTCACGTAAAT
>NW_017289068.1:0-254 GCF_001594075.2 Trachymyrmex cornetzi
CGCCAAAGTTGTAATTCAAATTTTATGAAGTCTGTTTTATATATAATATATCTAGTTTTGTGGCACATGAATGAAATTTTTATAATGCATCATAAATTATACAAAAATAATAGGGGGGAAAAAAAGAAAAACGTATTACTCTCTTTTGAAGAATTCCTTAGAGTATTATAATCTATCTCCTATTTATTCTATTTCTTTTGCAATTGTATAAATTAAACCTTCACTTTTGTTTACATGTGTCTTCTTCCGCTTCA
>NW_017289069.1:0-254 GCF_001594075.2 Trachymyrmex cornetzi
TATAGACTCAAAAATTTATGCTTGGAGTCTCAATTTACCGGCTCATATATAAACTATTATTCTCTATTGATATTCTTTTAACATGGTATCATTAAAATAAGATAATCGCAGGCAAAGGGAACAAAATTAGAAACATACACTCTACAAAAATGAACGTGAATTTAGCACAAGGTGTTTATATAATATAATTCTCGTGTTAGTAGTTTTAATATTAACCCTAGTTGTACACACTGGAGTCCTCGGGACCCCAGTGC
>NW_017289070.1:0-254 GCF_001594075.2 Trachymyrmex cornetzi
CTACGTAGTATAAAACTAGTATATTTATGTATTTAGTTGCTACCACTATATTTTTCTCTGGGTATATAGAATCTCTGTGAAGACTAACGACAAATCTAATGTTTGTCTAATCTATTAATTCGTTGAATTTCAATAACCTTGTTTCAAACGTAACCATGAAGAATGTTTATCTTTCTTAGAGACATTTTTTGGGGTGGACTTTAATTGACTTTAATGTTGATGAGCGTCCTCGTCTGAATTGCCTCTAACTGATT
>NW_017289071.1:0-254 GCF_001594075.2 Trachymyrmex cornetzi
ATAGTACTTCAATCTGAAGTTCCAAATATTGAAGAACTAATTAACGAGGTATTTCAAAGACCATCATTGTGGAATAGCAGTCTTCCATATGAAAATCGAGGACCAGCAACAATCAAATTTTTGTGGTTGGAAATTGATGAAAAATTAAGTAAGCTTTTTATGAAAAAGAACTTTTTATAATGTTTTATAATTAAAATTTTTCTTTTTTTATTAAATACAAAAGCTAATTACGGTCAAAGTTAGATGTTTGAATT
>NW_017289072.1:0-254 GCF_001594075.2 Trachymyrmex cornetzi
TCATCACTCTTGGACCATGATCGTTTTCGCTTGATATTATTGTATACAATCCATTTTTCATCGCCAGTGATTATTCGTTTCAAAAAAGGATCGAATTCATTTCGTTTGAGATGCACATCGCAAGCATTGATACGCTTTGTTAAATGAATTTCTTTAAGTTCATGTGGTACCCAAATATCAAGTTTTTTAATGAGTCCAAGACGTTTTATATGATCGTGGATTGTTGATTTCGGTATTTTTAACTTCTCTCCAAT
>NW_017289073.1:0-254 GCF_001594075.2 Trachymyrmex cornetzi
TGTCATCGATCGATTGATAGCATGTTATCCATCACATTACTTTTCCTACTGCTTATTAGAATCTTTTAAACGCATCAATTAAAATCTGTGGGAGAAAGATTTATTTGAGTGGAAAAAGAATAGGAAGCTTAATAATAAAATTAAGATCGCAAATGTATTACAAGTTGGAAATAACGCATGCGTCGTGATTTAAATGCTTCCAATGCAAGTTCATAGGCATTTGTGTAGTTCACAAATTAAACCAAGATTAAATC
>NW_017289074.1:0-254 GCF_001594075.2 Trachymyrmex cornetzi
TAATACTAAGTATATTTGTACTAAATATAGCATTCCATACATCTGTTGCCTGAAAATGGATAAATTAAAACAAACAAGGATAAACTTAATTCTGAATAGCTTTTTTTTATTAAATTTATTGTGTATATGAATTTAATTTGGTATGCATATGAAGGTACTTTCGGCATACTACATACACTGTATACCATATTAATCGTCGAATTTTAAAAAAAATTGAGAATAGCATGAGGCTAAATAATAATACATTATTCATT
>NW_017289075.1:0-254 GCF_001594075.2 Trachymyrmex cornetzi
ATATAAAATTACTGTATTATTACGAATCATTTCTGTAAGTATATCTATATACCCACAAAATTTCAAAAATACACTTTACCCGAAAGTTGTATTATAGGATCGTCTATAGGATGTAAATGTTTTCTGGATGTCTTTACTACGTGCCTTGGAGGTTTGTGCTGCATGAGTATTAATTAAAGATCATGGTTTTGAACGTGTATTGGAGATACACGTGTAATTAATATATCCGTGTTTCAATCCGCGTAATTTTTAAT
>NW_017289076.1:0-254 GCF_001594075.2 Trachymyrmex cornetzi
TCTCTGCAAGCTTTTAAGATGCTTATATATGTATTATGTATCATTAATAGATTGACGATCAATATAACTTGAGATGTTCATATTTCACCTTAAGTTTGCGATAGCATTTCAAGTCCGACAACCGAATAGTCTATATAAAACTGAAAAATGTATTATATTTGAAAACATTTGCATTATTGTCACCAAAATATGAAAATGGGATTATTTCTCTCAATTAAATTAATCACTACTTTCTCTTAAATTTCCTTAACTGA
>NW_017289077.1:0-254 GCF_001594075.2 Trachymyrmex cornetzi
TCTCGTAATACAAGATCTCGAGACAGACATTTTAAGTCGTTTAAATGTTCCTGTACCCATTTATTTCAGATATGTAGATGACATTTTGCTTGCTTTGCCTTTTGATGAAATTGAAACAGTTTTAAAACTTTTTAACAGTTACCACAATCGCATTAATTTTACGCTCGATAAAGGTTTAAATAATTCTGTAAATTTTTTAGATGTCAAGGTCATAATTAAAGATGGTTGTATCAGATTTGATAATTACAAAAAAA
>NW_017289078.1:0-254 GCF_001594075.2 Trachymyrmex cornetzi
TGATTATAAATTACAGTCTATAAATTATAGGCTATAAATTATGGTGATTATACCACGTTTTTTCTCTTAATGTAGACAGAGAAATTCTGAGTTCGTGCATCCACGGTTGAAAATATAAAAATCTATGACCTCAACTCTTCACGTTCTCTCGATAATCCTAACTGCGTGTCACGCAACAGTATCGACTGAATCATGCGTACGATTGACACGTCTAATTATCGCATGCGAGCGTGACCCCTCACTCGTTCAAGAAA
>NW_017289079.1:0-254 GCF_001594075.2 Trachymyrmex cornetzi
TAGTGACGGCGAGGTGATGGTAATTATATGAAAAATGCCATCCAAAAGCATTTCGAATGGCTTCTCCACGATAATGTATTGAAAATTACCACAGCATATGCCGCACTTTCCTTCCCAATGTTCAGGACTCGGATCCATTCGCTCCAACATATCGAAGGCTTTAGCAGCACACCAGAATTCGCCTATAAAGTAATAAAATAATAACAATATAATAAAACAATTATTAAATAATAATAATTGATATAAATAACTAT
>NW_017289080.1:0-254 GCF_001594075.2 Trachymyrmex cornetzi
AATAGCCAAAATTGTGAAAAAAATTAATCGTTTAGTATAAATTACTTATTAACGTGCGCATGAGTTGAATTTAGAAAAACATTTGTTTAACACGATTTCAATAAAATCAGGTTTGAAAAAGGAGTCAGTTAAAAGAAAAGCCTTGTGTAGGTGTACGTGAAGTGGAATCCAAGTTCATTGATAATTGTACGTGTAAAAATGAATACGTTTCTTCGCCATACTTCTCCTAAACTATCCGTTGATTATTCGGGTGT
>NW_017289081.1:0-254 GCF_001594075.2 Trachymyrmex cornetzi
TTATGAAGACCCTCTGTGTCTGTCTGTAAATTAAGACTGTTGTTTTGTTTTTTGATGTTCAACGTTTCAGAAACCAAGCGTTTCTTATAACAAGGTTCCTCGTCCAAGATTTATGATAGAGAGAGTATCATTCACCAAGAATATCACCAAGAATATCATTCCAGTTAAAATCATGTCCCAATTGTAATCAGTGTTCTGTGATCACGGATCTAGAGCTGGTATTCCACCGTATATGATTGCGATGTTCCGTGATC
>NW_017289082.1:0-254 GCF_001594075.2 Trachymyrmex cornetzi
CCTTGATCTCTTTCGCATGCTTCGTTTCTATGTGCAAAAGAACGTAAGCGTACTTAGTGGCGTTGGCCGTAATGCTGCCGAGGGTGAATTGTCCCTCTAATTGTGCGAACCATAGCTCGGGTTCGTCTGCCCAGAAAGGCGGTATTTTCAACGCCACACGGTGTATATGCCCGCTTCCTCCGGTTTGCGGAGGGTCTGGTGTGTCTGTCATAGTGCACTAAGAAAGATCACGTCGGGGTCACCACTTTTGTGGA
>NW_017289083.1:0-254 GCF_001594075.2 Trachymyrmex cornetzi
AACCTCTAACAAGTTTTAGCAGTCGCTCGTTATTCGTTAAAAAGTTATTAACAAAAAATTTTATGAAATAACGTCTTACTTTTCGACATATACAAGTATGAAGTGCGGATTTCAGACAGCAGATGGTTTACCAATGCAATGTGTAGTATAAAGATTTGACGTACATGCCATTGTGTTGTGCCATCAACAAATGTCAAAAGCCCATAAGTGATAAATTGAAAAAGTGTTTGCATACTATTGTTTTGCTGTGTTCA
>NW_017289084.1:0-254 GCF_001594075.2 Trachymyrmex cornetzi
AATTTCTTAATAAAAGTGCATTATGTATTCTGGATTATTTATGTTGAGTTACATTACGATGCAAGAACTAGTCGTCCATTAAATAAACAAGATATTTATTTGTTCTATATCTTTGTAACAATAATCTGTGAATATCAATAAAACTTCGCATATATTATTTTATGTGAATATTTAAAGTACTTATACACAAAAGAAATGTAAACTTTTTTAAGAGAGAGAGATTAAAAAAATTTTAATTTTTAAACTAATAATAA
>NW_017289085.1:0-254 GCF_001594075.2 Trachymyrmex cornetzi
GTACGTGAATCTTTTAATTTTTTAATATTAGCCATATGTTCTTTAATCCTCGTTTTCACTTTCCTTTTTGTTTGACCAAAAAGTCACAATCGAAACAGCTTATTTTATATACATATACAACATCACTTTGCTCCATTTTCTCTAATTTATCTTTACCTAATTATCCAAAATCAATTATATACGATATAAATTGTTTTATTTTAACCACGTATTGACTCTTAGTTGTTTAAGTAGTACTATTACTCTCTCTCTCT
>NW_017289086.1:0-254 GCF_001594075.2 Trachymyrmex cornetzi
CTCATGTTCCACGTTTAAAACACATTTTCTCACGAAAAGAAAAAATTTTCGTCTATTTATTTGATAAAGAAAAAAAACATGATAGGCACTAATTGAATTAACATAATTGAACAGCGTTTAATTAAAAGAATCCAAAATCTAGAAAACTTATAATAAAACGCAATTTTATATTTTCTAAATATAATTTTTTATGTTTCAAAATAATTAATATCAGATTTACATATCTAATCAAATTTATATTTTTACACAATTAA
>NW_017289087.1:0-254 GCF_001594075.2 Trachymyrmex cornetzi
GTGTGTTATGACTTATGACGTTTATCAACATGCAACTTTGTTTTCAAGTTATACATTTTTTTTAATTTGAAAAATTGAAATCGCTCCGGCGAATTAAGTTCGCATTCAAAGTTCGGCAATTTTTGTTTTTATTTAAAATATGCATTCTGTTATGTTTGTTACTTCTTTCAAACAATTAGAATATTGATATCATAAATATCATAATATCATAATATTTTCTACAAAAACAATATTAAAGCGTTTCTAAATGGTTA
>NW_017289088.1:0-254 GCF_001594075.2 Trachymyrmex cornetzi
TTTGTTTAAATAAATACATCTCTTTCATTTAAAAAGGGCGGAAACTTATTCCCATACCCAATAAATAACTTTTTTTCTCAATATTCGTTTTATATTCCTCCATCGCATGTTCATTTTTTATTAATATTTCACAGGCAGTTTATGGTTTACAAAAACAAACGCAATATTTTCTTGATCTAGATATAATGTATAAAAAAATACAGCTTTTAATTGCATTCAGCTCAGTAATGAAACATCAACCTCATTATAATTGC
>NW_017289089.1:0-254 GCF_001594075.2 Trachymyrmex cornetzi
GAGATCCAATCACCAGGCGTTCTACATCAGGATTTATTTTTATGCTCTCAAATGGTCCAATCTCTTGGTGTTCACAACGGCAGAAATTGGAGCACGACTGAGGCCGAATATGTAGCGGCAAGTATGGCGAGTAGAGAGTTGGTCTGGCTCAGAAGACTTTTAAGTGATATTTGTAATCCAAGTAATAAAGAGACCGATCTACTGATAGATAATCAAAGTGCAATAAAGCTAGTAAAAAACGCAGAATTTCATCA
>NW_017289090.1:0-254 GCF_001594075.2 Trachymyrmex cornetzi
TTGACTTTACCTCAACTGACTAGACTATTAAGAACTTTATTTTTGAAAGCTGGACCAGTTTGGTACATTTCCATTTGGAACAAAATTTGGGACTTTGTCAAATTCACATATGATTTACATCTTTGTTTAACTGTAACGAATTTGTTAACCAAGTTAAGAAACAATAATGAAAAAACTTATAATTAATATTGAATAAAAGAAAATCGAACGGAGATGGGATTATACACTGATATATTTGTTAACTAGGCTAGGAA
>NW_017289091.1:0-254 GCF_001594075.2 Trachymyrmex cornetzi
CCAATACGTTGATCGTAATTAAATCTAGCTTTGAATTACCCTGAATTATAAAAGCAAAAAAATCATAAACAACTATCATGGATTCTCCGCTTGTCAGATCCAACTTTCTGCTCATCTCAATTCTCAAGAAAAACCTTGAATTACAAAAGTTTATCTGCTCGAAAAAGGTTCTGGAATTAGCTAGGCCTATACTTGGATAATTGAATACTGAACAAGGTCTTTGTAACTTTTAAATTTTATGAATATTTTTCAAA
>NW_017289092.1:0-254 GCF_001594075.2 Trachymyrmex cornetzi
TTTTAATAATCAGAACATAATTTTCTTAAATTTGTGGAATTATCATAATAATGTTACAAGAATGATAAAAATCTGAAAATTTTTATAATTTTTATTATCGTAAAGCTGCACGATCTTCATTAATTAAATGGTGACGATTCTTCATTAATTAAATGGTGACTCTACGTGTGAATCTATGTAACGACGATCTACGCACGTTTGCTCTCGAAATTCATTGTTGCGGAAGTGAATCCACACGGAAAGTCAACGCAAAG
>NW_017289093.1:0-254 GCF_001594075.2 Trachymyrmex cornetzi
AATAATGTATTAAAAAATATGGTAATTATGCATATTAATGGATATCGCGCCGATGACTTTGACTTTGACATATGTTGTTAAGATCATGATTCTGAGTAACTTTGCCGTAATAATTAGGTGCCGCGCGCGATCTCTTATAGTTTCTGAAATATTTAGACTTAAAGGCTTAATTTATGTATCGCTCAAAAAATGTATTAAAATAAAGGATTATTATGTTAAAAAGTATAAATGGCAGTTTCATCTTTTTTCCTTAA
>NW_017289094.1:0-254 GCF_001594075.2 Trachymyrmex cornetzi
TCTTGAAGAAAAATCCATTCAGCCATTATAACTAATTTAATATAAAAATTAAGGTAAAGGTATGGAATACTGCGTCATCTCAAATTTTGATTTTAAAAAACTCATTCGATGCGTTTTTGCACGAAATGAACGAATCTGGCAGAAAAAAGTTCGTCGCGGCCGAGTTCCCCAAAACTGCCTTTACCAAAATAAATTCACGTGAAATTTTTCATTTTTGTGAAATTTTTCACTTTTTCACGTTTCCGCTCTAGGGA
>NW_017289095.1:0-254 GCF_001594075.2 Trachymyrmex cornetzi
GCTTTAGGGCCATTCCACACAAACTCGCATAGCCGCATAAAGATGTGCATAAAGAAAATCATCCAATCGTAGTTTACGTTTATCTTCATGACAGAAATGTGATTGGATAATTTTCTTTATGCACATGGTTAGCGGCTCTGCAAATGTGTGTGAAATGGCTCTTAGGTATTACGCAAAAGTCTGTGTTGTGGCCTTTATTTATCACACGTTTCGAGATTAGAACAGGCTAGAATGAGAGCATTCTTCGTATTCCT
>NW_017289096.1:0-254 GCF_001594075.2 Trachymyrmex cornetzi
AAAAAGGATTTTCTTATCACAGAAGAAATACATAAAAGCGGTACTCAACAAATTTGGAATGACAAACTGCAATACAACAAGCACACCAATGGAGCCAGGAGCATCTCTGACAACCAATATAGATAACAACGGACAACCTGGACCAATTGCAAAGGTACCATACAGACAGATCATTGGATCACTCATGCACTTAGCAGTGTCTACGAGACCGGATATTAGTTACGCAGTCAATACTTTGAGCCAGTTCCTGGAAA
>NW_017289097.1:0-254 GCF_001594075.2 Trachymyrmex cornetzi
AAAATTTGAAGATGTCGAGCTGCAAGAATTGCTTGATGAGAATCCAGCTCAAATGCTTTTAGAATTTTCGAAACAGTTAAATGTTACTCCAAAAGTCGATTGAGTGACGAATTGATGCAAAAAAGATCATCCGTAGCCAACAATCGACGCATAGTCATTTTGTTGCATGATAACACTCGACCGCATGTCGGGAAAAGCGTGAAACAGGCACTTCTAGAGCTTGAATGGGAAGTTCTCCCGCATCCAGCGTACTC
>NW_017289098.1:0-254 GCF_001594075.2 Trachymyrmex cornetzi
AAAAAACGTCTTATGACCCGATTTTAGAAACTTTTGTTGTCTGGATTACTTCTTTTTTCTTCTGTTTCTTTATTATTGCTAGCGTTATTGTCAGTATAATTTAAAAATACGTTTTTGAAGGTATATTTATTTTTTTTATTTAAGTACTATATTCCAATAACAATTTATTAAAAATTGAAAATTAGTAAAAGTTAATGAATTTAGAGTTGAAGAAACAAAATAAATTTATTATTTTTTTTATTTTACATATGAAA
>NW_017289099.1:0-254 GCF_001594075.2 Trachymyrmex cornetzi
ACGGTAGTTCGAATATATACACACGAGGATGATTATTGTAAGTTCGCATTTAATTAGCCATTTGATTTTCGATGTTCTTGAGTCATAACGCGTTAAGCTCATAATGAGTATGGCTACTACGAAGGTGTTTAAAAAATTAAGTTTCCATTTACAAAAATGAATTTGACCTTCGTTTGATCTGCTTCCATTTGCTTCCATTCAAGGTTTAATCTTATTAATCAAAATATGTTCCCATCGATACTACATAACATCGT
>NW_017289100.1:0-254 GCF_001594075.2 Trachymyrmex cornetzi
TTTTTTCGGGTGTTTATATAAACATCCGATAACGCCGGGGCCTTCCCGCTTCTTCCCCGCGCTACGAGTACCTCCCGCGCCTACGAGTTCCCCCCGCGCCTTCCCCGCGCGCCTACCAGTACCCCCGCGCCCCGCGCTCCCCTCTAGCCCCATGGGTTAGAACCCGCCCTACTATACTACTGATCTTACAGAAAAACAACGACCCAAAACACGGAGCAAGCTTTACACCGAGTGGAAAGAACGGTCTGGCATTG
>NW_017289101.1:0-254 GCF_001594075.2 Trachymyrmex cornetzi
ATTTGTGTTATTTTATGAGATTTTTTATTTAAAATTTAGTCGTCAGGGTAATATTAAAAGTAGTTTAGCAATTACGATGATAGCTTGAATCTGAAGTAAAAGCTAATTAGAGTTACTCGTAGGCTGTAAATATACTCTGGCAAATTCTTGGTATTCTTTCAGCTGAATTACTAATTTCCACATATACTTCTCATTTATACTTTCCTTTGAGTCAGATATTGCGAATAAGATATCATATGAATATGTCTAATCTC
>NW_017289102.1:0-254 GCF_001594075.2 Trachymyrmex cornetzi
ACGAATTTGCACGAAGATAATACCTGATGATAATATGTTTTCTGCAATTGTGGAGGGATCACTGGGAAACCTGGAGGTTGATTATTATCTGTATAAAAGATATCTTGAAATCATATTGGCGAAATTTTTTTTTTAAGGTCAAATATAAAACGATAGAACATTAAATTATTACATTGAATAAATATTATTTCCCACACAGCAAATGTGTCCAAAATATCCTAGAGATATCTTAAAGATATATATGGGATGTGTGA
>NW_017289103.1:0-254 GCF_001594075.2 Trachymyrmex cornetzi
CTTCTCTATTAATTATATCAATAAATTCACTCATTTTCATAATTTTCATCAAGTTATATGATACATTATAATCAACCTTAAGGTGCATCAAACTAGTTGCAAATTTAAAAACGGACCACAGTGCTCATTTTGGCTGGATCCAACTTAACTTTTATGATGTTCCAGGGTTTATTTTCTTTATTTTAAAACATAAAAAACTTTTAAACAATAATTGCAGAATTTTCAAGGACTCCACAATTATATAAATCTTCAAT
>NW_017289104.1:0-254 GCF_001594075.2 Trachymyrmex cornetzi
ATTTTATTACTAAAGTAAATTACAAAAAAAATGTGATAATTATTGAGTTTATATAAACTTTATGATTAAATTAAAGTTTAACATAATTATTGAGTTTACATAAATTTTATAATTAAATTAAAGTTAAACGTAATCATAAATTTTATAATTAAATTAAAGTACACATAATTATTAAAGTACACATAATTATTGAGTTTGCATAAATTTTATAATTAAATTAAAACATAATTGTTGAGTTTACATATATTTTGTAA
>NW_017289105.1:0-254 GCF_001594075.2 Trachymyrmex cornetzi
ACATCAGGTATCTATCGTCGGGATAAATCAATTAGTTAGCAGCGCAAACGAAATCGCCACTATTACAATTCAGTCGCGCACTAACAGTTTTCGCTTAAGCATAGATTGTATAGTTACGGAAAGAATTACCGGATCGATTCCAATGGTACATATCAATAAACGAGCTATCAATCTGCCTAAAAATATTAGACTTGCAGACCCACAATTCAATGTACCATCAGAGGTTCAATTGTTGTTAGGTGTTGATGTTTTTT
>NW_017289106.1:0-254 GCF_001594075.2 Trachymyrmex cornetzi
ATAATACTTAGAAAAATAATATAAATTAGAAACATATTATAATAAGAAAAGTCATAATCATATTAAAAAATTAAAAAATATGAATATTTCCAAAAATAAGAAAAATAAAAACCATCCCCAATGAGAGTTAATGTATCTAGTATGTGTATATATCATTGAGTTATAGAGTCGTGTAAATTATGATCGTTGTCAATGCTATTAAGTTTAAATCAAAGAAAAATAAATTTAAACTTGTAAGACATGCATTATGTGAA
>NW_017289107.1:0-254 GCF_001594075.2 Trachymyrmex cornetzi
TCTCTCTTTTCACTCTCTTTTTGTCTCTCCTGCTTTATACAATTCTGTTGTTGACACAGATCATGATTTCTTGTCGTAATAATATTAATTTGATTAGTTTGTTTAGAACTGCTGTCGCTGTTTAATAGAGCTATACTTTTATTCTTTCGTACATTTTAGGATTTACGTTATCGCTGTGTATTTTGAAGTTTGAAATTGTCGCTAAGCTTAGAACATCCAGCGCGTGGTACGATTTTGTCACTATTAATCTCATA
>NW_017289108.1:0-254 GCF_001594075.2 Trachymyrmex cornetzi
TACTCTTTCCTTCACATGCTCCTTCTGTCCCCCATTCCTCTGCATAGTATACCTCAAATATTTGAACTTCTTTACCTCCTCTATCCTTTTCCCCTTCCATCTGCAATCCACCTTATTACTCCTTCCCCCTCCCTTCCTAAACCTCACTTTGTTTTCCCTATTTAGCTCTAATCACTTCCTTTCCACATATCCCTCCAGCCTCTCTATGATGTTTCTCATACTCCCCTCATCCTCCGCCAATAATACAATACCGT
>NW_017289109.1:0-254 GCF_001594075.2 Trachymyrmex cornetzi
ATGTACATGAAATTTATGTATGTGTACATGAAATTTAGTGTACGTTTCATAAAATTTTACGAAATTTAATACATTTTTTATTAAATTTTACGTAGAATTTGTATAAAATTTAAGTAAACGTTAAATTTAAGTTATTTGTGACTTCATTTTCATTTCCATTACACGTGTGATGGAAGCAAATTCCAAGCAACCACATTAAAAATATTTAATGTGTTGTCAATGAAAATGAAGTTACAAATAACTTAAATTTAACA
>NW_017289110.1:0-254 GCF_001594075.2 Trachymyrmex cornetzi
CCTTCATGTTTCAAAAACCTACATATGTATAATTATTTTGACGATTCAAAAAAATTATATTTTTAGATTTGTATCTACCTGAAATTTTAAATAATTTAGCAAAACCGTTTTTTTTTTCGAGTAAGTATAATAATGGTATATATTAATGAGAGTGAAAAAATCAAACTATATAATGAAACAAAGAATTAAAAGAATTCAAACTTGCTAATTCTTCCAACAAAGAATTAAAAAGTTCAGAAATAATGTTTGCAATG
>NW_017289111.1:0-254 GCF_001594075.2 Trachymyrmex cornetzi
CCTTTTATTTCTGAAATACATATATCTGTCGATGATTTTTTTCTTTTGTCCGGGACTTTTTTTCTTTTGTCCGGGACTTTTTTTGATTTAAAGATTTTCAATTTTCAAATGTTTTAACAGAAAGATCGTTGACGAATTGTCAATTTATCTATTTCTCTCTCTCTCTCTCTCTCTCTCTCTCTCTCTCTCTCTCTCTAAAAAGAGAGAACGTTTGAATCGATTTTATTAACATTCGTCGTCAGCAGAAGGATTGG
>NW_017289112.1:0-254 GCF_001594075.2 Trachymyrmex cornetzi
GAACTGACCTGTCGACACCGCAGCACACCTTTTCTTCCTTGCCTCTAAATCCACGTTCTTCTATAATTCGTTGTCATCCGTTGAGCGTTCTCTCAACTACAGAAATCTTATCGAAAAAAAACGACAATTTTCTTTATACCATCGCCTCGATAATTTCCATGCCATACCAAAAAAAATTGGAAAATAGTTTCTCTTTAAATAATTTGATATAAAACAGAGAAATTAATATTAGCGAGAGCTTTATTCTCGAAAAA
>NW_017289113.1:0-254 GCF_001594075.2 Trachymyrmex cornetzi
TTTTGTGCACTAAGAATAACATATCGCACTTATTTCCTAGAATGAAATTGTAATCTGTTGTACTTGTATGTATGCATGTTCGTTTTGAAATGTTTGTTTTGAACTCGCACCTTCAATAACATATTATTAGTTACTTTTCATGATCATATATTATCCGAGTCATTAACAAATTGGTACTCTGGAATTACAAACAATTATTTTTCATTGTATGGGCTAGTATAAATTTAAAATCAAATCTCAATAAACAACTTTTA
>NW_017289114.1:0-254 GCF_001594075.2 Trachymyrmex cornetzi
GACGAGCGATATCCAATAAAAACTCTGCTTTTTCTCACGTGACGACGCAAAGCAAAGCTCTCACTGGATATCGCTCGTCTCTCATCGCTCATCGCGTCCAGTGTGCAGTAACCATAAGGCCGCGGTCCGATTCACGCTCACAGTGCTTACGACATTAATGGTCGGTCCGAAACAAATAGCGTGCTAAAGTTTTTGGCCCGTATTCAGAACGCGCTTACAACGATGTTAGCACGCTAACATACTATACTTTACGT
>NW_017289115.1:0-254 GCF_001594075.2 Trachymyrmex cornetzi
ACGTCCAACGCCCGATTATCATGAATTTTTGTAGAAATACTCTAAATGACGTCAAATAAATGCCTTTGATTGGATTTTCAACAACAAGAAAGTTTAATGCCAAAAATGTTTGAATGAAGTTATGGAAGTTTGTGGTTATTATGGTAAATATCGACAATAATGGAAGCAGCTCCGATGCTTTTGACCTTGACATATATTTAGCATTGATTTAGAAGATATAGTAAATTAAAGTTCCATAATATGTAGAGGATAAG
>NW_017289116.1:0-254 GCF_001594075.2 Trachymyrmex cornetzi
GCAGCCATGTTTTACAAGCGAGTGTGCCATTTCCGGGCGAAACCGCGACGGTATCCGGTGCCGGATAAAAAATTCAGATCGACGTGCCGATTCTGCATCAATTATCAGGCGAGTATAGGTATCGAAAACCTCAGGTTGGTGCCGCAACGATTTTATGAACAAGAAATTGCTTTTCCCGGATCCCGTGAAAATCCCCTTGGACGCCAACCATTGAACGCCCACGGCAGTAAGCCTCTTGTCACGGGGATTCAAGT
>NW_017289117.1:0-254 GCF_001594075.2 Trachymyrmex cornetzi
GTAATCAAAAGTCATAAATGTATTGTTCATCTTCTACAAAATGTATTTTAAAAAATGCATTTTGTAGGACGTGAACAATATATTAATGTATTGTTCACGTCCTATAAAATGCATTTTTTTGTTATATGAATTCATATAACGAAAACTTGAAATCAGCATTTCGAGATAACGTTAACTTTCTTTATAAAAGAATGTAAATTGTCGTAGAACAAAGTCATTTTTTAAACATTAAAACTTAATTATGTTGGAAACCT
>NW_017289118.1:0-254 GCF_001594075.2 Trachymyrmex cornetzi
GTCCACAATTGAAACATCGTTCCTTTCTCGTTTCAACCGCGTTCTTTGCTGTTGACTTATTAGATTTTGCTTCGTTAGATTTTTTCATCTGCGTCTTATTCTTCGTCATCACCTGTGGAACGGTAATGTATTTTGCGTATATCCTTAATTTATTCTTCAGTTCTTCCAGTGTGCTTGCGCCATAGAGAACCATCTTGTTGACATCATCATCGTTAATACCTCGAATCACATAATCAACTATTGATTCTTCAGAA
>NW_017289119.1:0-255 GCF_001594075.2 Trachymyrmex cornetzi
TTGATTGCTGACTGTCGCTTTGTTACATACATGTAGTTGTTACTAATTATGGTTGCGGATATATAGCGAAATTTTTTAAATTTTTAAGTGAATATAGTAGTAAAGTAGAGCGGGTTCTAACTCATAGGGCTAGAGGGGAGCGCGGGGCGCGGGGGGAACTCGTAGGCGCGGGGGATACTGAATGAAGATTCATCCGACGAAGAATCCGTGTTATCCAACGATACTGGTTTTGCCAGTGACGCGAGCGAATACGAA
>NW_017289120.1:0-255 GCF_001594075.2 Trachymyrmex cornetzi
GTTTACTTACAATAGTGCTATTTTAAAGAAATATATTTAAAATTTTAGCAAATTTTTTCAGTGCGGAATATTATAATTAATAACGATATTAATTAACAATATAACAACATAATTATACAGACTTTTCACGTAGAATACGGTATATAACGCTTATAAATAAAATTATGGCGATTCCTATGAATTTGATATTACATTGTAACGAGAAGATAAAACGAGAGTACTTAAATGAAAATGAGTCGAAGATCTCAATGATTT
>NW_017289121.1:0-255 GCF_001594075.2 Trachymyrmex cornetzi
ACTACTACCAAAAAATCTGTTAATATTTTGAAGAAAGAGTCTCATGATTCCGGAAGGCACTCACGGATGGACCACCGCAAATAAAGAACATCATTATCGCAGACCACAGTAAGAGGAAACACAGTTATACTTTAATATCTGAAGAAGACTCAAAACGAGAGTCGAAACATGTTATATTATATCGAAATTATGTATTGAAGAGAGTTTAATAATAGGACTCGTATATACAGTGGATCAAAAAAGTATTTGCACACT
>NW_017289122.1:0-255 GCF_001594075.2 Trachymyrmex cornetzi
GGCCTGACACCCACCAATGCTGATCCATGCATGTATCACGACGAGCACAATCATATCCTCCTGCTAGTCTACGTGGACGACATAATCATCGCCTCCGATGAACCGTCCGCTACCAGACGCTTAAAAGAGGGACTCGCTAAAGCCTTCACAATTAGGATCTCGGACCCATAAAGTACTGTCTCGGCATCGAGGTATCTCACGACAGGGAGGGCATCCGCCTTTCCCAAGCCGGTTATATACGAGACGTCTTGGAGA
>NW_017289123.1:0-255 GCF_001594075.2 Trachymyrmex cornetzi
CATATATTTTATTTCACTGATAAAATCCAGTGTGTGGTATATGCTCATTTCTTTGAAATTGTAAATAAAATATTTTTTCCCGACTTGCTTTAATATTGTATAAAACACGACCATCGAAACAATATTCTTTATTATATATATTTCTGAGCTTGAATTATCAAACCAAGCTTGAGTTACTTCGTGTCAAAGCGTTCACATTAACGTATAAATTGACAATGAGTAAACAAAATTTGAGCTAAATTGAATAATCTTCCT
>NW_017289124.1:0-255 GCF_001594075.2 Trachymyrmex cornetzi
TGCGTCGCGAAATAATCTATTTCTCCAACGTGAGAAAATGGACGAGATAATGAATGTATGATCCATTTGCAATGTTGATTTTTTTTTTGTTGCCGTTATATGGTGGATAAGATCGCAATTGTCCTTTTTCCCTTGTAACGGTTATTGTACGCGCGCGAATAATAAGTTTATTTTTTTCTTGCTGCTTTCTAGACTGTATTAGAATTTTTTTGTTTTCGCTAAATATCAAGCATACACCTATATTCCCTTCAAGTT
>NW_017289125.1:0-255 GCF_001594075.2 Trachymyrmex cornetzi
AAAAGTATAATTATTTGCATGAGTGTGAAGTGGGAGCATTTTTATATATATGCTCGGAAAAATAATCGAAGGTATGTCGGATTTTCTTCCTTAAAAATGCAATGAAAGTATCATACCCCCAGTTCAACTCTGCAATATTAACTGTACAAAAATAGCGGCCGACTAAAATTTTCCCCCGGGTCTAAATGACCTATTCATGTAGTTGAGAGTTAAGACCATATTTAAAAAACCGAATCTTTTATAAAATTAAATGTC
>NW_017289126.1:0-255 GCF_001594075.2 Trachymyrmex cornetzi
TCGCGAGACTGGTCGCGGGCTGTATCCTGTGCGTATCTCTCATTTCTGTGTAAAGTGTTTCATTTATATATTATTTGTTATCTAATCTAGAACGTATTACATTTTTCAATCGAGATGTCCAAACTTTCAAATTACAATTCATCGGTTATAAAAGATTTCTTGCAAATAAATAATTTTTTATGCAAATAATTATAAATAAAAGTATCATTTTTTATTTAATTTCAAATTATGTTTTTATATTAATGTAATTTTATC
>NW_017289127.1:0-255 GCF_001594075.2 Trachymyrmex cornetzi
ACATATCATAAAATTTAATTTTAACATTATATACATATTTACGTAAAATATTTATTGTATTTGTAAGAAAAATTGTGTGTATATTATATATATACCACAATGTTATATATATATATATATTGATACTATAGTAAATTTACTATAAAAAAGATATTTTGAAATTTTCCTGAAAAAGTATTTCGAATGGACCATTGTAAAACCGAATGGTGCATCTCTCTCTCTCTCTGTGATAATTGCAACCAAAATTTTTTCGTA
>NW_017289128.1:0-255 GCF_001594075.2 Trachymyrmex cornetzi
TTTTATAATGTCGATCGAAGCCTTTCGGATGTCAGGAATTGAGTCGTAGTGCTGATCTCTCGTTCACATTTTAAGTTTGGGAAAAAGGAAGAAGAAATTTACAAAGTGGAAAATCCGAAGAATACAGTAATGGCGAAGTATAACATTTTTTTGTCCTTGTATAAGTCTTGTATGAGCTTCGAATTGTGCATTAAAACATAATGCAACAGCGGTCACAATACAAAAGATTGTCATTTTTGGCAGCAAATCTCATGA
>NW_017289129.1:0-255 GCF_001594075.2 Trachymyrmex cornetzi
TGTAGACCCCGCTTAAGAGTCTGTGCTGTTAGGGTATATACACAAACGTATGCATAAAGAAAAGTATCCAATCGCATTTCTCCTATAAAGACGAACGTAAAATGCGATTGGATGATTTCCTTTATGCATTCGTTTATGCGGCTATGTAAATGCCCAAACATAGACTCTTGCACAACGCATAACGCATAGAGTATAAACGAATCAACTAATCAGAATCTTTCCTTTCCTCCTATTCCATGGAAAAGAATTTCGATT
>NW_017289130.1:0-255 GCF_001594075.2 Trachymyrmex cornetzi
ACCATATTAACGCAACCGTATTATTTTCGCGGCGTTATTACACATTAATGAAGAAATGTAGGATTACACAGATAGAGAAAGGTGTGAATGTGGCACGAATAAATGAAAATATGGATAAGTAGGACACACACACAAGTATGGATAGATAGAGAATGTATAGGTAGGGACAATAAGAATAGATAGGTAGGAATAAACATAACCATTTTAAATTGAAATATTAAATTATTACAAATTAAATGACACTTAAATAAATTT
>NW_017289131.1:0-255 GCF_001594075.2 Trachymyrmex cornetzi
AATGCCCAATTTCTTCACCTTTAGATAACTTTATCCAAGAGATACCTCTCAGAGTACAATGGAAATATCTCCTGAATAAGGTTATCTGTAACTTATCTGGAAGTGAAGAAATTGAGCCTAAGTGAAAAATGAACCGTACGTTACATGTAACGTTGTAATATGTAACTTTGTGTTTACTGGGTAGATTGCTTTCAAACGATTTTCCAAATAACAAGAAGAAGATCTCGAAGTCCACATACTTTGATACCGATAGAA
>NW_017289132.1:0-255 GCF_001594075.2 Trachymyrmex cornetzi
TTTATGTTATTCTGACGCGCTCGAGTAAATCCCAAAATCCCCGCTTGGCCTCCCCTACTACAACGAAAAGTTTTCTCTAGCGAGAGTGTAAATCAGCAGTGAGAATATCGTTAGCGAGCGCGCGAGAAAACTTAACTTTTTGATTATTACCTTAAAGATAGGTTCTGATCCAGCCTTTATAGCGTTGTAAGTATTATTTGTGCTTGTTTAATATTTGATGATTAACAAGAATGAAATGATGCTTAACATATCGTA
>NW_017289133.1:0-255 GCF_001594075.2 Trachymyrmex cornetzi
TGTTCATTCAGCGTTATATTATTTGTCCTGTATATGTTTTAATTATTCAATTAATTAAATAAAAACAATGAGTTTAAAAAAAGCAATATTAATGTTAATACACATTAACAAGTTTTGTAAGATTCTTTTAAAAAATATAGATTAGCATCAGGAATCAAACATTAGAATGGTTACCAAGATCTTTTAATCTTACCACTTGATTTTTTTTGTGAACATATATTTCCGCGACAGAACTAACAACATAAAAATTCATTT
>NW_017289134.1:0-255 GCF_001594075.2 Trachymyrmex cornetzi
ATATTATATTATACATTTATAAGTATTAAACATATTATATAATACAATTGTGTTTTATTTACACCGGTAATGCCCCCATGGCAGCGTATCGGTGGAACCTGATACGATATACTGCTTATCATCGTGCGGACTTAGAGAGATTTTTGTTTCCGATACCGTGTACACTTCGTGCAGTTTGGATCTTATGCAAGTCTGTCTGCGCGTCATTTCGATTGCATCATTCAAGCAGCATGTGTAATCCTCAAACGTTATGGA
>NW_017289135.1:0-255 GCF_001594075.2 Trachymyrmex cornetzi
AGAATAATCGACTGTGATTGGTCAATTTCTTACTCTTACTCCGTGTACGACGCATTAGTGGAATAGGCCTATTGGGGAAACCACTTTAAAAAAAACGCATCTGTATCAGTACCTCTAGGGTGATGTGGAAAGCTATTATAATTAAAACTTTTAATATAATTTTATGAGGGTCTATGTGAAGATTTTTCTCCGCCTCGCAAACAAAAAAGTATACTTATATATCGAAAAAAATATTGAAGCTCGTGTTAAAATCGG
>NW_017289136.1:0-255 GCF_001594075.2 Trachymyrmex cornetzi
CAGGAGGAGGTAGTGAGGATACTAGGCGAGGAAGGGGAGGGCGAGGAGTGGATGAGGGAGGTGAAGGAAGAGAGAAGGAGAGGGGGAGGGGAGGATGGACAAGGGAAAAAATACGGGGGCCGGGGGCGTATGAGTGGTGTGTGTGTGTGAGGTGAGTTGCTCTGGGGGATGTTTGGAAGTTGAAGAGAGAGCTTGGAAAAGCCTCGGCTAATGAGAGGTGAGGTGCCGGAAGCGGAAGCCCTGGCGGTGAGAGAG
>NW_017289137.1:0-255 GCF_001594075.2 Trachymyrmex cornetzi
TTCTGATGAATATCATCTCCGAAATCAGTCTCTTCCTGTAGTGAGGTCCCTCGTCCAATATTGCAACGCTGTCCCAGTCAAAATCATATCCCTCTTGCAATCGATGCTCCGTTATAACATTGCGAGAAGACGTGTTCCATCGGATGTGGTTCTTATGTTCCATGATTCTTGACTTCAGTTGTCTACGCGTCTGTCCCACATAACTCGCGTCGCAGCTCTTGCACGAAATCTTATAAACAACAAGTTTGCACCTCA
>NW_017289138.1:0-255 GCF_001594075.2 Trachymyrmex cornetzi
TATTTTTGCTATATTTTCTTCCTTTTCCAATGGGTTCCATCCTGTTCTAAATTTTTTTGGTCTTGAAAATTATCGGCACTGGTCTATACGATGAGAGATGCAATGAAAAAGATATAATATTTATCCACGCTTTTTAAAATGGAAATATAAGATTTTCTACATAATAAGATTTCTCTATAACCATTCTGCATTTAAAAGTATTAAGTTAGATATATAAAGAACCAATAATTTATGAGATATTATAGACACATTTCT
>NW_017289139.1:0-255 GCF_001594075.2 Trachymyrmex cornetzi
GACGAGCTCCACTCGGCAGCCCCTTCCCTCCAAAACGCCTGCATCCGACGCAGGCGTCCTTCCTTGTTATTATCAGAGTTCAACCCGAGTTTAACCTAACCTAACCCTAACCCTAACCTAACCTCTCTCGAGTACCGATCTTTGAGTTCGAATTTCTGCCAAACGGTACGAACAGCTAATTCGGCGACTAGATATCCTTAAATAATATTAAAAGCAAACATTTTGACACCAAATTTGTTGGAGCACCTAATTTTT
>NW_017289140.1:0-255 GCF_001594075.2 Trachymyrmex cornetzi
GGAAATATTATCGGGACATGCGTGAAGCTATTACATCACAAAGAAAAGTAAGAGGAGTCAAAGGAGCATCTGCTCTGACTGAAGGATTATATATCTTTGATAATATTTGGGGCTATCCTTACGAATACATGCATGGAGCCGCTTTGGGAATCATGGAACAATTTTGGAACTTCTGGTCGAAACGCAATGATATATGCTACATTTCTCCAAAAGACCGACAAAGCATTAACGCAATGCTGTGTAAGATCAAAGTAT
>NW_017289141.1:0-255 GCF_001594075.2 Trachymyrmex cornetzi
AAGGTTAAAAAATAAGTCAGAAGAAGAGAGTTATTTAAAATAATAAATTTTAAATAACTTTTTCTCTTTTTTATTGAAAATGCATTTTAAATACCTTTATTTCTTAAATACGACCGAGCTCCGTGTATTAATATAATGGAAACTTCATTTTTTTATATTATGTGAAATAAATTAAAATCCAATTAGTATTTTGTTGCGGAATTAATGAAACAACTTCTTATATCTACAAGTTTTAACGGCGCGAGTCGTTTAATG
>NW_017289142.1:0-255 GCF_001594075.2 Trachymyrmex cornetzi
TCGCGTGTTGACCTTCTTAGGTCATTTTCCAAATCATCAACCGAGTCCTTAGTTTCGTCCCTTGATTCTCGAATTTCTTTCTTTTTTGATTTTTTATTCTTTCCATGATTTGCTACATTTTCTTTCGCTTCGTCCATTAACTTTTCTTCAGCATCTGTTTCCGACTCATCGCTACTTTCCTCCTCGCCGGTGAACCCTACTAAGTTTTGATCACTTTCAACAATATGTACGTGCCTTGCAACTGTGATTTTATTA
>NW_017289143.1:0-255 GCF_001594075.2 Trachymyrmex cornetzi
GTGCCAAATGGAAAATTAGGCTCCTGAAAATTAGGGATTGTATGACCGAATTTAGCGGTACGTTCGATGCTGAAAATGAGAACCTAGACCTTTGATTAATCTAATCGCACGTTTTATCGTTAAACACGCTTGTTTTACACCGATTCTCGTTCTATGAAATTATGCACTTTCATGTACGATCAGACAACTACGTTTTCATATCAAATGACGCGTTAAGCAGAAACGAGAATATATACTCACAGATTTGTTTCTCAA
>NW_017289144.1:0-255 GCF_001594075.2 Trachymyrmex cornetzi
TCTTTCAGAGAGAATGTTATGTTTATTGAGAAAGGTTTTAAATGCTCAGCTTTCAAAAAATGTCGACAGATATTATAAAGAAATTGTAAACATTTTGATTGCAGTACATGAATTCGCGTTTGTGATGTTTGAAAATATGCATTAAATTGGTTAAAAAAGTTTAAAGAATATTCTAGAAAGAGAAAATAAGCTTTTGTCTCTACATTGTTCATCATAGACAATAGAATTTCCGCGGGCTTTGTTTTTTCGCTTACA
>NW_017289145.1:0-255 GCF_001594075.2 Trachymyrmex cornetzi
GAGACATTCAGAAGATATTTCTGTATCCTAAAGATGTTCCCAGGATGTTCATTGGATAACGTGTGCTATGTGGAATTATTGTTATTTAATCCTTATTTTTCTTATCATACACAACTTATAAATATTTATTCCTTGTCATCATAGTCTTTACTGTTCTACCAAGGTTATCATGCCTTCTATTATCTCATCATTTCAACAAAGCAAAATCAGAGTCAGTCTTCTTACTTCGAACGGTTCTTATCATGTAACCGTATA
>NW_017289146.1:0-255 GCF_001594075.2 Trachymyrmex cornetzi
CGAGCAAACACACACACGCGCAAACACACACATACACACGGGATCAGATTCCTGTCACGTCCTAGCCGTTGATCCTGGATAATACCAAGAGCAGGAAACGATAAAAAAACACAAACACACGCACACAAAAAGAACACGATATCAAGACGATGCCCTTATGTCGGACCGAAAACCTATCAGTAGACATACGATAATTTTTTGAAAGTTCTGGCAGTTACGTCGAGAGTTCTGGGTAGCACCTCAAGAGTTCTGACG
>NW_017289147.1:0-255 GCF_001594075.2 Trachymyrmex cornetzi
ATTTAATGCAAGACTTAAGAAAATGTGGCATCTAAAATGCTTTAATTTGCACTAATTTTAATATGAGCATCATTTTTGCTTTAATATGATAATTTAGTTTTACGTTTCGCTTAAAAATAACTCTGGTGCAATTAAACACTTAAATAAAAAAATCTTGTAATAAAATGTTACAATATAAACTAATACAATACTAACTTTGTAAAATTTATTTCTTTTCCTAAAATTTCTTAAAATAAAAGTTTCTTGGTGTTCCCG
>NW_017289148.1:0-255 GCF_001594075.2 Trachymyrmex cornetzi
TCCGATTTTTCGGTAGTTTTGACGACGTTGATGTTGGCATGATGGCCTTGAATTCGTAGATTTCGATCTGATACTTCATTTATCTCTTCGAGAATTACGTGGGGAACTAGTATTTCCTTATCATTCTCATTGGTATTGATTGCTTGAATATAAGCTGCTCCATTTCTATTGGTGACGACTGCATCACCGATGTAGATGCCCTCATCGGTCCTAAGACGTGGGACATATCCGCTTGAGATTCCTTCGTTCATTACC
>NW_017289149.1:0-255 GCF_001594075.2 Trachymyrmex cornetzi
CTAAACTAAGGCGTAACTAGCCATTTATTAAGTAATTGTAATTATTTCGTAATATACGAATTGCCTCAGACGAAGACACATATAGATATACTCGCATATCAATATTTTATCAATTAACTATTGAGATTGAATTAATTCAGCAACAGTAACTATTAAAGAGTAAAGGATTAATTATTTAAAGTCATTTCCAGTTATTTCAATTTATTTTGCACATATTTAGAGAGTTAGAAAACAATTGACCAATCACAGAGCAAT
>NW_017289150.1:0-255 GCF_001594075.2 Trachymyrmex cornetzi
AGAAGCAAGTGATAAGGATTTTTATATCATCAGGGAATTAAGAATGCAATAATACTATATGCACTAAACAATACTATAGCAATCTAACATCTCTGTTTGGGACATATCTCGTTTATTCGAACGTTTTATTCTAGATACGAAATTTTATTTGCCAATGATAAGAACGAATGTTAACGGGATGCCGAAGTGACCAATTATCGACATTATAGTCGTATAAAAATTTCCGAATTAACTGAGCAAAATAAAAAATCCTTT
>NW_017289151.1:0-255 GCF_001594075.2 Trachymyrmex cornetzi
GTTGAGTAGTTTTCAAGCAATCTCGTAGCGCAATGGGTAGCGCTATTGCTTAGTAATCACAAGGTCGTTGGTTCGAGTCTCATTGTCGGCATTTTTTTTAAATATTTATGTCCTTTCTATGTAAAATTAATCAAATTTGTAGGAAAAACGGATTTTTAATATAAATCTTCTATGAAAAACGCACATCAAGAAACACGGTAGTGTCTCGCGCCAAGTGGGCGCGCAGCGCGAGACACGAGTGTCTTTACGCGAGTC
>NW_017289152.1:0-255 GCF_001594075.2 Trachymyrmex cornetzi
AACTGGGAGTTTCATCATCATTGGTTTTATTTTGTATTTGACATAATGAATTTATCGAATATCATTCGTGAAACATTTTTCTAGTTCTGTAGAAGCTATGTTGGGTGACATATAAATTTTCGAAGTATTGACCAAACTAACATCACTATTAATATCATTTTCAGATGAAATCCTCGATGAAATTATCATCATCAAATGAAATATTTATAAAGTTATTTTGAATCTCTCTCTCTCTCTCTCTCTCTCTCTCTCTCT
>NW_017289153.1:0-255 GCF_001594075.2 Trachymyrmex cornetzi
GTTAAGGTATTTTTAAGAAGTCTTATGTCTCGATTTCGACATATGTGCTGTCTGGATCAAAAGCACCCAGCACTAATTAGATATGTGAAAAATTGGGTTCCAGTAAAATGAGTTAATCACACATAATGTAGCTTACAATGTAATGAACAAAAAGAAGCTTAGACAAAAGGCTCAACCTACTCTGTGAGCACAAGTTTTATACTTTTAATACAACATAAACTCAACAATTATCCAATGTTGAGTCTTTTATTTGTG
>NW_017289154.1:0-255 GCF_001594075.2 Trachymyrmex cornetzi
TTAATAATGAATCGACAATATATGCTGTTTGAAACAAAAAATAAAAAGTTATGATAGTAAAAAATGAATATAGCTATAGCCGGACGTAGGGAAATTACAAAATCGCAAAAAGTAACAAAATGGCGGACATGCGAATCTTTTTTTTAATTTGACCCTTTTTTTGTTACAAAAAAGTTGAATAAAATTGTAAAATTTTTTTAATTGAAAAACGGCTACGTCCGGCGATAGAAGTAAGTTTTCTGAATAAAATAATAT
>NW_017289155.1:0-255 GCF_001594075.2 Trachymyrmex cornetzi
AGACTTAAGAAATACACATGTAAGAATCAAGTCAACTTAAACAGAAATCATAATGCCAGTGATGACGCATATAAAACAATGATATAATTACTGTATACAATTGTTTTATTAACAAACATAAAAATTAATATTTGTTGTAGCAGTTTGAAATTAAAAGTATTCAAGATTTTTAAGCTAGAAATAATCATGTTGTGCCTCCACAATATAAAATCGGATGACATTAATCGAAACCTGTTAAAAATTATTTCGATATCG
>NW_017289156.1:0-255 GCF_001594075.2 Trachymyrmex cornetzi
CTTGTTCTTAATCTTTTTTCTGCCCGTTCCTTTGTTCAAATCACCAATATTCAATCCAGTATTACCATTACCACCTCTCTTAACCAGAATGGAAATACCTCCAACATCTCATATGATATAAGAAATCTGGCGGGATTGCGAGACATACTTAATGTAAACTTTTTTTTAAGATACTAGCATTTCTTTTATTTTGATCTTCCTCACCAACATGTTGCAAGAATTTATTCTAAGTCATGAAAAATTCAAGAATACATA
>NW_017289157.1:0-255 GCF_001594075.2 Trachymyrmex cornetzi
ATTGGATATTAAAAATCATGTTGAAAAACGATTAAAAGCTGAAAGAATTGTACGTCGTTGTATACAAATTCGAGACAGTTATATTCGTGATATATATAAAATATTAGCCTTGCTTAAAAAGAAATCAGAAGTGTGTTTGAGTGTTGCTACTAAATGCGAAACAATTGATGAAAAATTATGTGCTCTTTGTCACAAATCGAGACATACAGCTTCGTCCGAAAATTATTTTATCGATTCTACATATTGTAACGTTTC
>NW_017289158.1:0-255 GCF_001594075.2 Trachymyrmex cornetzi
GTACGTTTAGACATCCCAGATAGGAATATGACGTATTTGTCATTATTTACAAAATTATATAATCTAATGATAATGTATAATTATATATTATCTTATTTCTAATTAAGACATTCCAAATAGTACAAGCTTATGTACAAGTTTGTGCGTTGCTACACGTTACCCTATGCGTTATGCGTTATGCCTTATGCATTCCGCAAAAGTCTGTGTCGCAGCCTTAAAAATGAGCATCGAGCGTTAGGGCCGCGACACATGCTG
>NW_017289159.1:0-255 GCF_001594075.2 Trachymyrmex cornetzi
TTATGTGCTAAATTATTAGCTAAATTTAAATTCCTCAACTTCTCTGCCATATTTGTAAAAATGGAGCGCGATCCGACATGAAACTCTTGATTTTGTTATTGCAAATTATATAGATAATGCGTAAAATTAGGGCTGGACTTTGAATAGGTGATTTATTTCTCTCGTTCATCATACAATTTTCATCACACTGTTGAGAAATTAAGAAATCGACAGTTACGTATACGTTTCTGTATTTCATTGCATTTGATTTTACGT
>NW_017289160.1:0-255 GCF_001594075.2 Trachymyrmex cornetzi
GTCAAATGGTACACGTAGAAGTGACGAGCTTTATATATATTTACCTCTATGCATTCATCTATTCATTCATCACAAGCCTTATATATACATGGAAAATTCATAAGTAACTAAGGCTTGGTAAACTCCGATTTGTCTTTTTAATAAAGTAATAGACATTAATCTAATTAAATAACAAAGCGATGATAAGAGGATAGCATATGTTATTGTCTCCCTTTTCAGGAAGTTACGTGCTGTAATTATAAAATCACACAGTAT
>NW_017289161.1:0-255 GCF_001594075.2 Trachymyrmex cornetzi
AAAGATGGCAAAGCCCCAGGCATGGACTTAATAGAAGTAAAAGTTCTAAAAATATCGGTAAGAGAAATCCCTGAACAATTCTTAAGAGTATTTAATGGGTGCCTTCAGTGGGGCGTCTTTCTCACGATCTGGAAAGAGGGCTCATTACGAGTCCTTCTGAAAGGCGAGGATAAGGACGAGAAGGACCTAAAGTCTTATAGACCAATATGCCTCCTCCCTGTAATAGGGAAACTCTTCGAGAAACTTCTCAAAATA
>NW_017289162.1:0-255 GCF_001594075.2 Trachymyrmex cornetzi
CACCCGCTATATTTAGTTCTATGGGAAAAAGGGGTTTCAGAAGCGTAATCACACCTACGCGTGCGCTGCTCACTCGAATTCCCATACCCACTCTTCAAGCGATTAGAAATTCTTTTTTTTTTTTAACATGATATATGTTACTACACTATTAGAAATGTAACCACGAGCTTCCTTTACATGTAAATGAAGCTCGTGATTGGTTATGAACGAAATTAAAAGTAATGAATAATTTAACTGAAAATTAAGTTACAGTAG
>NW_017289163.1:0-255 GCF_001594075.2 Trachymyrmex cornetzi
TGCAACCGCACTCACGAGCGTGGCGCAACTTCGTCGCACATTCGCCGTCAAAATTTGACAATCTAAAGCTCGCAAAGATTCTCCACATAAAGTTCTTAAAAACGGTAGTTAGGCGCCAGGCACGAGGGAGCGTGCCACTCTTGCAGGAAATCTATTGACAATAATTCCTATCCGTAATCATGAAAATCCGGCGAATGTCGACGGCTCTCTCTACCGGCAGCTCAGCCACGGAATTGGCAGAGGGGGCGGTTCGTT
>NW_017289164.1:0-255 GCF_001594075.2 Trachymyrmex cornetzi
TTAGGTTCGTTCGTGTTGCTTGAAATCTCCAAAAATTGCTCTTAAAACGAGATAAATTTATTTATTCAGGCATTGAAGAGAGAGAAGAGTAAAGATGCCGAGTACAAAAAGTGCAAGCGACGCAAACAGACCTCTTGATTCATTAGTCTCGTTCCGAGAATTTCGAATGTTGACTTTGAAACAGAGATATTGCGTTAGAGAATGATTCGGGAATGTACACAAGTATCATTTCATGGCGTGGTCATTCTTATCATT
>NW_017289165.1:0-255 GCF_001594075.2 Trachymyrmex cornetzi
TCGCAGTCGCATGCGACTGGATCTCCTGGCAGAAGCCTCTAACCATCTCGCGATAAGCCTCTTATCGACGCTTACCCTTAATGGCTTCGAGACTCCTATGGGGGAATTTGCCCTGAAGGTATTGGTTCATGAATCGGACTCCCCCGGCTGAGGTGGCCTTAGCGCGAGCCATGAGACGGACTTCCTCCGCTAGCCATCTGGCCTTTACGCGATCAACATCTACAGCGCTGTTTGCCTCTACTGGGTGCGCATGAA
>NW_017289166.1:0-255 GCF_001594075.2 Trachymyrmex cornetzi
ATCAGAGGAATCATATTTTCCTGAGTTCCTGTTGTGCGGTTTATTGAAGTGCAACGAATGAAAAAGAGAGAAGGTGGAGTCCTAGGGAGACATCGGGTAACGGCAGAGTAACGATTGGGTAAACTATCTATGTTTATTTTAATTTAATTGATTTATTTATCTACTTTATATTAATTTAAATTATTTATTGAGTTATTTAATGCTTTGTTCGTTACTTCTTACTTGTTTGTTCAATTTCTATGAATAATAGTGTTT
>NW_017289167.1:0-255 GCF_001594075.2 Trachymyrmex cornetzi
CGGGGGGGGGCCCCGGGGGGGAGCCGTTCCGTACGGAACCTGGGCCTCCACTGTGCCGGTAGGGGATGGCAACCCGACTCTATTGTCCGGTGACACGGCGCGGACAGAGGGAGCTTTGCTCCCTACCCGTGCGGGAAGGTGGGGTTTCGACCTCCACTGTGAGCGGGGTGTCCCGTGGGGCCCTCCCCCCCTCTTGTGGGGTGGGGTGGTTCCCTCGGGCCCCCGCGAGCGAAAGGGTCGACGCGGGTGCTCCCG
>NW_017289168.1:0-255 GCF_001594075.2 Trachymyrmex cornetzi
ATGTATGTTTAAACATTATCTTTCAGAATGTCCAAGACATAATTTGTAGAACGCGATATGTTTTATGTGAGCTGCAATATCATCTTTTAAAAATCCCTCTACAAACTTTTCGAACAACGTAATATTTATAAAGTTGTGAGTGTGCAAAAAATTATAAAATTCTAAATTAAAAGAAGAATAACCAAAAAAGCCTATAATTTCAGTAAAGACATGAATATAGTGTTTCTAAAACATTGTTATACATATAAAATACTA
>NW_017289169.1:0-255 GCF_001594075.2 Trachymyrmex cornetzi
TTAACGCAACTAATATCCAGCGCAGACTCCTAAAGCCCATTAATTAAATACACTTTATTACTTGTAAATACTTATATTTATAATTATAATTATAAAATTATTGGAAATCTATAAAATATTGCTTCGTAATAGTATTCTCGTTTTACCCCTTATTATAATGTTGCAAGTCAATAAATTAAAATAGTCAAATTGGTCGTTGAAAAACTCATAGCAGTAATGCAGTAATAATCTTATTAAATGAAATGTTGAGAGTCA
>NW_017289170.1:0-255 GCF_001594075.2 Trachymyrmex cornetzi
ATATGAGATTAATTGCTACGTACAGCTTTATTTTTTAATTCTTTCTTAAAAACATAAGTTTATATCTGTAAAATATGTAGAAAACTGAGACATCTGCCCGATGTGTTGCGTAGAAGTGTAAAATAATTTCTGAAATAATGCAGCAGTTTTTGACAACTGACAAATATACCATATTATTTCAGGAATTATTTTATACTTTTATATGACAAATCAAACAGATATTTCAGTTTGTCGCATATTTTACAGATTTTAGGC
>NW_017289171.1:0-255 GCF_001594075.2 Trachymyrmex cornetzi
TTTACTGAGAAATTTCGAATCTCACCATATCAAGTTCAGACACTGGACCCATACTTCTAATTAAAATATTGGTTTTGACCACTGTGGGCACGCCTGAAAAAATGCGAAAAATTGCCTGTATAAGATTTATCAAATGTTATTATCAGTATGTCGGAAAAAGTTTAAAATATTTAGCTTTAATAAATTAAAAAAGATACCAAAATGACGGCAATTATAAGTCGATGATCGGATTTGTTCGGATAATTAGGATATGTG
>NW_017289172.1:0-255 GCF_001594075.2 Trachymyrmex cornetzi
ATATTTTACTTGCATATGGATATTAGTATCAAAATTCGCTTTGTTAGAAGTTTCTTTTTCTTATTTAATTTATCCTTGTCAGTCTAAATTTCACTTATAACTGTTCATTTTTTTTTTATGAATTTGAAGTGTCTTTTCTCTTATAAAAAATGTTTAATTCTCATAATTCATACAACACTTGTTATTAAATAATAAAAATTAGAAAGACGCGAATTGAAATTAAAAAAAGATATTTATAGATGCGCAATAATTAAT
>NW_017289173.1:0-255 GCF_001594075.2 Trachymyrmex cornetzi
TTCCCAGATGATCCCGCTGCGGATCTCAGCTGATCGTAAACGATGGTCGTTCTTTATTTTTTTGTGTGGGACGCGCGCGTCGTTTCGTTAAATCTGTACTGCACACCATCTTATCGCGATGGTAATTAGCATATATCGAGAAACGTTTTCTTACGGAAATTATCACTACTTTCCCGTGGGAATCGAATTATGGGTTACATACTTTGCGTGGTAATGCGTCCTGATAATCATCGTAATTTATTAATTTCGTAACTA
>NW_017289174.1:0-256 GCF_001594075.2 Trachymyrmex cornetzi
ACCAAACAGAATTTCAAGTTGTTGTCACAATTTTGAGATTTTACAAATATAATGTTGATAATCTATTATATTATATAGTATAAAGGTTATGTTCTATTATACTTTATATTATATCATATTATAAAGCTTTCTTTAAATCTTTTTCAGTGGGATAGTGTGAATAATTTCTTCGTTTTACTATGATCTTGTTCAATGGAAAATTAAGCATCACCTATTCCAAAATTCTAATTAATTATAACTTCAGCGCATTCTAGCA
>NW_017289175.1:0-256 GCF_001594075.2 Trachymyrmex cornetzi
CTCGTGTTGCCCAGGAGCCAGATGTGCATCACTGCTCTGAGGTACACTTTTTCACAGGGCTCTGATCAGCTTTGATCAGTTTATATCACATTTGATAATAATACATTTATAATTGTTACTATTATTCTTGATTTGTTACAATAAAACGGTATTTCTTTCAATTCCGTTATTTTTCAATCGGCCAGCGTGAATTATGTACCGTGAAATCTAATAAATGTTAAAATCTATATACTTCTTGGTGATAAGCGGCATAATT
>NW_017289176.1:0-256 GCF_001594075.2 Trachymyrmex cornetzi
ATTTTGAATTTATTCCGTATTTTCAGCGAGTGATGTATTGTTCAAAAAACGTTGTCTTATTGCTTGAAACGAGTAAATATTATGTAAACCCAAAATTCTTAAAAAAAATATATTGAGAAAAAGAAATTGGTATATTATCAAAGGTATCAGTTCAAAGTGAATATACATATAAAGTGTATCCTCAATAATTTAAACTTTTATAAATCAATGATTATATGATGATATATTACCATGAACAGTATACCTATAAAAGACT
>NW_017289177.1:0-256 GCF_001594075.2 Trachymyrmex cornetzi
TAAGAAATAAGTAAGAAAGCGTTTACGTGCATGCTTATTTACTTTTCCAGGTTTCCGAGCCATCACTTAGATAAAAACAAAAACCTTTTATGGTGGTTTTTGTCAAGTTTTTTATTTTTTTAATAAGAAAGTTTATTGACCTTTAGTTAAAAGTTTGATTAAGTTTTGTATTAAAACTATTAATGATTTGTTTATTTAAAAACTTTTAAAAACTGTTTTATTTAATATAAGTTTAATATGGAACTTGTACATCATT
>NW_017289178.1:0-256 GCF_001594075.2 Trachymyrmex cornetzi
AATATGAAAAAATTCTTTACAAAAATGAGAAAATTAAGTTAATTTAAGAATGTAGATAATATTAGTAATCACCGCACACATATGTGTTTGTGAATGTGTGTGTGTGCGTATTTATTTCTATAAAATTTCTGTTTTTAATAAATACATACCGCATGAGCTTTTTCGAGTATACAATACCATACTGAATCATCTGTTATGACATTATAATAACCTGTAATATAAATTACGTATTTATTAATATAATTTCAAATGTATA
>NW_017289179.1:0-256 GCF_001594075.2 Trachymyrmex cornetzi
TTTCACCAAAAAATTAAAAACAAAATATAAAGTAAAAATAAATTTAAAAAATTAAAAACAAATTTAAAAAATGACTTAAAAATATTATATAACGATGGAGAGTGAAAAACGACGAAAAGAAGGGAGTGAGGAGGGAGTAGGGGATGGGAAGGGGGAGGGGGAGGTGGAGGAGGTGCGGTGGGTCAAGGTTGGTGGAGGTGTGAGCGAAATTCTTATTATAATTAGGTACAAATTGAATAACTTCTATTGCACATAA
>NW_017289180.1:0-256 GCF_001594075.2 Trachymyrmex cornetzi
AATTTTAAATACAATACTCTGATGACTAATACACAAGGTTGATATTACGCGTACTATATGTAAATTAATATTATAATTTTTTGGAATCAGATTATTGCACGGAAAGAACGATTTTAAAGTATCTAAAAATTTAGCTGAATGCAAATCTGAAAATAATTTTGTTGGACCATCAAAATAATTAGGAATCTTAAGCACAATATGAGCAATGCTGCAAAGAGTTTTGTCTAAGCTTTAACAAAATTTTTTAATGCTTTAG
>NW_017289181.1:0-256 GCF_001594075.2 Trachymyrmex cornetzi
TCTATTTGAGATGGACTAACAGCATACATACGACCAATACAATTAAAGTATTTTTGACGTTTTTCCCAACGATTAATGGTTTTACCATTAATTGTCATTTTTTTAAATACATAATAAGATGGTATATCACTATATAAATATTGTTTTGCTTCGTCATCTCGATTATTTAATTCAAAGTAATCCAACAACATTGTCATTCGTTCTACAGCAGATCTTATTACATCATTATTAAAATTATCGTCGATTATTACACTAT
>NW_017289182.1:0-256 GCF_001594075.2 Trachymyrmex cornetzi
TCAAAAAATCATACGATAAGTATAAACGGTAATGAAAATAGTGTAATAATTAGTGTTAAAATTTCTACCGAGTCTATGGGCGTATTCATTCGCATGAACAGCGAAAAGGAGGATATTGATGCGTATGTTTAATTCTGCGGGTTTGCATATGCAAAGACCGCCATACGAAATAATAGGGACCATTGCGACTAGCCAGATTATTACTACGCGGCACGGTAGGTCCTGTTCGTTCTAATTAGAAAACATCGTCGAATCA
>NW_017289183.1:0-256 GCF_001594075.2 Trachymyrmex cornetzi
TGGCACTTCACTACTTGGTACAGGTGACATTGAAATTACTGGTGGTGGAAGCACAGAATTAGATAACAACATTGAAATCTACAACAATGAAGACAACAACTTTGTGCAATACAAAACAACAGACTTAGATTGAACTGCTGCTAGTGATGACTCACTAACAAGCAAAAACTATGTCGACACACAAGACACAACAATCACTAACTCAGTTAGTCAAAAAGCTGACACTACTTACGTTGACACACAAGATGCCCTAAAA
>NW_017289184.1:0-256 GCF_001594075.2 Trachymyrmex cornetzi
GTACTTGGTCGGAACGGGCGACCAACCCTGGGATGCTCCTGAAGGTACAATGGTAGCCATCTCGCAGGAACGCGTCCAATCGTAAAAGGTTGTAATCTTGCAAGATTCCCTCGCGCGGCGGGCACCTGATTGGTCGGCGGACCTTTATCCGAGAGGCATCGTGTTCTCTCAACGTACTCAAATCGATGGGTGGCGGCAGGCGCCGCACGCGAGAAATTGTCGCGGCTGGAGAAATTGTTGCGCTGCAGTCGCCGCC
>NW_017289185.1:0-256 GCF_001594075.2 Trachymyrmex cornetzi
ATACATTGCAAGCAAGTAAATACGGCAATTCACGTTCTCAGCGTGAACGCTTAAGTGTATACAGAATGCAGTTCGCAATATGAATTTCACTTGGGAATATTACGTGAACGCTAATTTAGCCAAAGTTTCTAAATAATAAACAATAGAAAAAGATATTATAATCTTGGGAAAAATGTTATATATGTACGGACATATTTTATATATCATTAGATATATAAAATATGTCACATTTATATATAATTGTATATAATTTTAT
>NW_017289186.1:0-256 GCF_001594075.2 Trachymyrmex cornetzi
CTTCCTCCGGACGGACCGTACGGTGCCGGTGTGGTTGAAGCGTATCACCCAGCGGTCGTTTCCCGATTTTGCGGTGTATTTTCGCGAGACGTGTGCCGCGAAATGTGGCACCTCCACCAGTACTCCCGGCTCCACTTCGACCTTGATGGGCGGTGGGGGCATCGGCCCCATTGGTCGTAGGACCTCCGGTCGCGATGCCTCTCGGTTTGTGCCCGGTGGCCTCCCCTCGGCGGCCCTCCTGGTGGGCGGCGGCTGC
>NW_017289187.1:0-256 GCF_001594075.2 Trachymyrmex cornetzi
GAAATGAATATTCGGTCTTGAAATGCAAACTCTAGGGCGTATTTTCGTTATTCAACCAGAAGCAACTACAGACTATCTTCATCTTTAAGGATCAGAAGATGAAGATAGCCTTAGCCGTGGTTGCTTCTAGTTGCATAACGAAAAAATGCCACTACTAAACTATCGCAGTAATATCACAAGTTAAATTGACTAACAATTTAACAATTTTTGATGCTTTTTCGCATTTTAGAACAATCTTAATAATATTGAGTGACAT
>NW_017289188.1:0-256 GCF_001594075.2 Trachymyrmex cornetzi
CTTCTGACCGCTATAGTCCGCTTTGTAATCCTTTCGTCACTAGAATCCGTCTTTGAAACTGTAGACCTTTATGTTTACCTATCACCACACTTGCAGTCCTGTTCTTAACTTCACTTCGCGACAGTTACACACACACCAGTCCTGTCTTTACTTTGCGACAGTTACACACACGCACGTCTTGTCTTTACTTTGTGACAGTTACACACACACGAGTCCTGTCTTTACTTTGCGACAGTTACACACACGCACGTCTTGT
>NW_017289189.1:0-256 GCF_001594075.2 Trachymyrmex cornetzi
AAAAATTAAAAACGATACAAAGTAAAAAGAAATCTAACTTAAAAAAATACGTAATAATAAAATAAATGAAATAAAGAAAGGGATAACATAAGGAATGAGCAAAACCATAAAGGAGAGAGAGAGACGCAGAGAACATGTTGTAACTGAAACGATGGATCCACGGGCGATTCCACGAACGCCTTTAATCACCGCGGTTGCTCGAAATCGAGATTATTTCCGCACTCCTGCAAGACTCACGCGATCTCGTTGTTTCACG
>NW_017289190.1:0-256 GCF_001594075.2 Trachymyrmex cornetzi
ACTTCATAAAATTTCATATAATCTTATGTCCGAAACGGCTTAATATTAAAGATTCAGGGTGTTGAAATTGAAGGAAAGTTTTTCCTAAAAATTTTGGAAAATATGGTCATATGAAGTTTTCTTTTGAATTGGTGTGAGAAATTACTCTTTAAAATCTTGTAGAGTACTTAGTATCCTGTATATGGCCATTTATATATTAGCATTTATAATAGCACAAAAATCTTAGCAATTCAGTTTCAAAATTACTACTATCACT
>NW_017289191.1:0-256 GCF_001594075.2 Trachymyrmex cornetzi
CTAAGAGAAAAATTAATTCCAGATAAATATTTATCATTCTGAATATGACATAAAACATTTTATGTCATCCACGTTTATATGTTACAATAATTTTTAAATTTTTAAATTACTCATAAGCAATTTTAGGAGTACAAATTTTGTTGATGCAAAGTTATAGTAACGAATTCATAGTAATTTAAACTCTACCGTCGCTCTGTGGTGTGTCCGACTCTTTCCAATGGAAAAAATAATCGGAAATCTCCCCCATGTCAGAGCG
>NW_017289192.1:0-256 GCF_001594075.2 Trachymyrmex cornetzi
CAATTAAACATTAGATGTTATATCGTAAAAATATTTAAAAATATAACACAAAATCTTATTATATGTAAATAAGCTGTTCCACTATATAAATTAATATTGCCAGAATAAAATCATGAATCTTTAATAAAATTTTAATTAAACATCTGATAAACAAAATTGAAGTGCTCGATCTAATTAATTGTAAGAAAAGTATTACACATTATCAGTTTAAAGATAAAAAATTTTTATTAAGCAAAATAAGCTTTAAAGTTTTGAA
>NW_017289193.1:0-256 GCF_001594075.2 Trachymyrmex cornetzi
CCGAACAAGGGTTAAGCCCCACACGAAAGAAGACGAAATCGATCGTATCGAGTCCGGCACCTCTATTTTACGCAAAATCACGTTTAAAATTGACTCAGGCATACGCCCTAACTGCTAGTTCAAGTGGGTCACAAGTGGTGCTGTACTACGAGCTACCAAGAGACTAGTAGACGTGACAAGCGTCTCTAATAATAGAAATGTTGGTACCATTGCCGATTGTCTAACAATCTAGACAATGCAGGAAATGGGATCCAAC
>NW_017289194.1:0-256 GCF_001594075.2 Trachymyrmex cornetzi
GATGAAATGGATGAATGTGCGAATGAGGTGAAAAGGATTGGGGAACAGCTAAGGTCGTTTGTGCTTAGTGATAATAAAGGCCCCGGCCTAGCGAAACGTGACCACTAGATTATAGAATGATCTCCCAGGGGTAATGCGAAAATGAGCAAGTATGCGTGTGAGAATATAATGAACAAGATTGGTGAATATGAGAGCTAAGTTAATGTGTAAGAATGAGAAACTGAAGGGTGCCTTGGCTGTGAATGAAAAGATGGGT
>NW_017289195.1:0-256 GCF_001594075.2 Trachymyrmex cornetzi
CACGTGGCCGGCCTCCAAGCATTTATAACATTGGAGGCCTCTGGCCGGCAACAGCGCCACCCGGCAGGTCGACCACCCCACTTTAATACGCGGGGCGGCCAATAGGCGCTTGGCCGCCGTGACGGGGCACCTTGCCCACGCCGTATAGAGGCCGTTGGGGGCCCTTCGAACGTCCCCCACTTTGATGGATGGTGGGGGACATTCTCCGACTCTGGAAAGTTCCTCGGCCACCTCCTTGGAGGTGACCGAGTCATCC
>NW_017289196.1:0-256 GCF_001594075.2 Trachymyrmex cornetzi
TAGCCAGGAAAGAACTGTACTTCATTACAGGAATACCCCTGACAAGGAAACCGCATTCGTCACAGAAAGCACACAACACCGAGCAGTTTGCGGAAATAAACTAACGAAATGACACACTTATTACAAGGTCAGGGCGTGCATCTAGGGACGAGGCGCAAATGAATAGGCATCCCCGTGGTTCCCCGTGGGCGCGAGGCATAGGACTCGAGACGCGTCGTGGCAGAACTGCTCATTCCTGCAGAACCGCCATGCAGGC
>NW_017289197.1:0-256 GCF_001594075.2 Trachymyrmex cornetzi
ATTGCATTGTAGATTTACTGAATATCTTAATTCATCAGCTAGATATAAAGGCGCTCTCAATCATGAATACTTCCCTAGAACTTTCTCAAAACCTTGGTTTAATGATCTATCTTGGTGTAGAAATGAGATTGTTATGATCAATCGACTCAGATCTAACCACTATAATCTCAATAGTAGCTTACACAGAGTGAATATAGTAGAATCTCCTGCTTGCCCCTGTGGGAATAATAATCAAGATATCAATCACGTTATTTTC
>NW_017289198.1:0-256 GCF_001594075.2 Trachymyrmex cornetzi
CGTTGCGGCAGGGCTTGCATTTGTTTCTTGCACGTTTTTTCATCATAAGTTTCTTGTATCGTTTCGGAACCTTTTATTCTTTGTGCGCGTGGAATTTGATGTTTATTTAAGGGGATGCTGGAGCGACGGTCGAAGTTAATCAAGGTCGATATTAAAGGTTTTCATTTCCAATGTATAAGATGCTTACGCCCTTTGGGTTAACATGATCATGCAGGAAATTCGATCGATTAATTATCGATATTTTTATTCCGTTTCC
>NW_017289199.1:0-256 GCF_001594075.2 Trachymyrmex cornetzi
TTTTTTAGAAAATAGGTATATATGGATGTGAAAATAATTTTGGGTTGGACAATCGAAATAATTATGTTTCGAATAGTTGCTAGTTAAAACTTGTTGCAGTTATTTATCAAGTTCAAATTTCGTACATAATTATTTCGATGGTTCAACAAATTATTTTCAGGTCTGTATCCATCTAAATTTTTAGATATTTTAGCAAAATGTTCTTTCCGTGCGTGTTCCAAATATTTCCATCATCCTTGCAAAATTAATGACTTCT
>NW_017289200.1:0-256 GCF_001594075.2 Trachymyrmex cornetzi
ACGCAACCGATAACATGGAGAGCGATTTGATAGAGGAAGCGGTCCAGCTGAATACTAGAAAAGTGTACGTCGCATGGGAACAATGATGCGACGAACTAATAGAATTTAATAGAAGAGCAGAGTCGTACCAAGCGTCCGCGCCTCGCCGTTGGACGCAGACAATTCGTGGTGGCGAGGATCGCGAGGCTCGAGTGTTTGAAGGATTCGGTGCGTGGAAGATTCGTGCATGTGGGCGCCGGTTACGGACTTCGATGGC
>NW_017289202.1:0-256 GCF_001594075.2 Trachymyrmex cornetzi
CACGTGGCCGGCCTCCAAGCATTTATAACATTGGAGGCCTCTGGCCGGCAACAGCGCCACCCGACAGGTCGACCACCCCACTTTAATGCGCGGGGCGGCCAATAGGCGCTTGGCCGCCGTGACGGGGCACCTTGCCCACACCGTATAGAGGCCGTTGGGGGCCCTTCGAACGTCCCCCACTTTGATGGATGGCGGGGGACATTCTCCGACTCTGGAAAGTTCCTCGGCCACCTCCTTGGAGGTGACCGAGTCATCC
>NW_017289203.1:0-256 GCF_001594075.2 Trachymyrmex cornetzi
TTAAAGATCTCCATATAACACGTAATAATTAGACATGCATATTAAAACATACACATATACATGCACACATACAATTAGTATATTACAGATATCAATTATTGCACACATGAATTGTTAATTATTGCACATAAACGTAATGACGCAATTAAAAAAATTATATACATAGCCCTTGCTACATAAGAATAAAATATATTGTATTATACAAAAACAAAATAAATTATATAATAAAATAAATTATATAAGAATAAAATAAATT
>NW_017289204.1:0-256 GCF_001594075.2 Trachymyrmex cornetzi
TATTAAATGTAGGAATAACATATTCTAGATATAGTAAGCGTCCCAATGAAATAAAATAAAGTTTCTTACTATATCTAGAATATGGTTAATGCATTTGAAGCAAACACAATAATGATGTCGAAACGTCTGCAATTTATACTTGTGATTTATAATATTTTATTATTCACTTACAATCTATCAAGTAAGAGCGTGATCGGGTAAATGTATGAAAAAATTTATTAAATGAAATTTTTATATTTATATATGCATTGTACTC
>NW_017289205.1:0-256 GCF_001594075.2 Trachymyrmex cornetzi
AAAGGAGACTATGTGGAAAAATAAAATTGAATTTGACCGAAAAATTACTTATTTCTATGTTAGACTCAAAACTTTTCAGACGACCCTCGTATTTAAATTTACAAACTGATACTGATTATCTAAATCATGCGTATACCGAAATCCTTAATAAATTGTAATGCGACTTATTCACATATTTAAGGCTGCAACACACACTCTTGCATAACGCATAATGCATAGTGCATAATGGAATCAACCAATCGAAATTCTTCTTTTC
>NW_017289206.1:0-256 GCF_001594075.2 Trachymyrmex cornetzi
AGACTATCCACTGCCCCCTACGGTAAAGTGTTTCAAGTGTTTCGGTGTTGAGGGGGCAGGTAAAGTTAAGGGCGAATACAGCGACCCGCCGCATTTATCCAAACATTTGAAAAAGTGCCACCCGGGAGACACATTGAATTATAAATGCAAAGCCTGTAATTTTAAAGCTAAAGGGAAATACCCCTATAAAGATGTAAAGGCACACTACACCACGTGCCATGTGTCTCCCGCAGTGGATGCGGCGGGTCCAAGCACT
>NW_017289207.1:0-256 GCF_001594075.2 Trachymyrmex cornetzi
TATGTAGAAATATATTTTACACGTACAACAAAAGAGATAAAATATTTGTTATTTTTAAATCCCCTCGCCATTTGGATGAGGTATTCCACACCCATTAAAGTCAAAAGTCTCCATCCCTGGATGGAACGACATGAATAGCACTAATAGTGTTTCTCCGAACGCACCTTATGTCTCCTGTTCGAAAGCGTGTTCTAATTCCAGTCTTTTTATTTCACTTTAGCGATGAAATAAAATTGTATATGACAGTGTTCCATTG
>NW_017289208.1:0-256 GCF_001594075.2 Trachymyrmex cornetzi
AAATTTCCGACGTACATTGGGGACGGCGCACGTATTCCTCTATTATTTTCATCGTACTGCAAAAGGGACAAAATAACGTGTTTTTGTTCGAGAAGCTCTCTCCAGATGTCCGGTAAAGCGGAATCTCTTTACCGTGACAATCCCCCAAAATAATAGTTACGTAAGAAGGAAGTTTGACATACCAATGTTCAAGTATTTGTAGCCAGTTATGGTTAACGGATATCTTCTCTCGAGAATGCGTACGATAGGACGATGT
>NW_017289209.1:0-256 GCF_001594075.2 Trachymyrmex cornetzi
TTCGGTAGATTGAATTTATGTCCCAATTGTAAAATGGTTAGTATATTTTCAGGAATGTGTAAAAGTTTATTTGATTATTGGTTCAAAAGTAAATCGAAGAACTAATAACATATGTGTGTAGATGCAGAGATTAATTGCACACGATTACCTTCGCAGAAGGCGAGGCAAGTTCCGCAAAATAATTATTTATGATTAAACTAAACGGAGAAAAGTGCGACTAAACGGAAGTGCCACATGCAACTCACTTTTACGTCGC
>NW_017289210.1:0-256 GCF_001594075.2 Trachymyrmex cornetzi
GGAGAGCTCCTGCACTTCGCTGGAGTCCCTCGCCGGGGAGAGCCGTAAGAGGCCGGCCACGACAGAGATCTCGTCCCCGGACTCGGACGAAGAGACACCGAGGAGGGCCAGGGGGAGACCCGCCCTAAACCCCGAAAACCGGGGGAAGTTTACGGCGGAGGCCCGCGCGCGGGAGGCGGAGAGAGTGAGGGCAAAAAAGATGAGGCGGGAACGCCGCCTCATCTTGGACCCACAGGTCCAGCCCGGCTCCGCCTCC
>NW_017289211.1:0-256 GCF_001594075.2 Trachymyrmex cornetzi
ATCAATGAAGCGGTGGACGTAAGTCGATATTTTGTTCTTGCAAAGCTTATGCTGGAGTTTCCACTGATCGAATTAACCATGCTTGCGGTTTATTTAAATTTGTATGTGATGTTCTCCATCCGTCACGCGGAAACTGGACAGTCACATCGAAACAAGTTTACACGTGTCGAGCCATTGATACATGCTTGCTGCTATATTACTCTGCGAAGCTGATATCGAATTGTATTATTGGTATCTATACGCCACGCTTTACCTG
>NW_017289212.1:0-256 GCF_001594075.2 Trachymyrmex cornetzi
AGATGTCAAAGTATACGTAAGAATTACTTCATAATTTTTGTATACTTGTATTGAAAATTAATCCGAGACATGAATAGTGTATAATAAAAGATCAGAAAATCATCGTGTATACTAATACATACGATCGGATCATTCGTGTCATGCACATTGCTTTTCTTCAAAAAATTAGGGGTATCAATTAATGAGTTATAACATTTATATACAATTTTTTTAAATACACAATCTTATAAATACTTTCTAAAGATGTTAAAATATA
>NW_017289214.1:0-256 GCF_001594075.2 Trachymyrmex cornetzi
GAAATGATTATAACTAATTAAAGGGTCACAACTGAATTAAATTCAATAGGGGAAAGGTATATAATTGCTCGCATATAATAGAAATTATCAACGTTGTGGAGAAATTTCTCTCGTTAATTACTACACACTTGGCAGACGCAATGGATTCAACGAATAAATGTTTGATTTGGCATTTCGTAGTTATATTAAATGGTAAATCAGAGTGACAAAATATAATCTCTATAATGGTATAGCTTACACTGAAAGAAAAGGTTGG
>NW_017289215.1:0-256 GCF_001594075.2 Trachymyrmex cornetzi
AGACACCCACTTCCTCGACGGCGATCACCTAGACACTCATTTCCTCGATGGTAAACACCTAGATACCAACTTCCTCGACGGCGAACACCTTGACACCCATTTTCTCGACGGTGAACACATAGACACCCATTTCCCCAATAGCGAACACCTAGACACCCACTTCCTCGATGGCGGTCACCTAGACACCCATTTCTTCGACTTAGACACCCACTTCCTCGACAACAAACATCTAGACGCTTAATTCCTCGACGGCGAA
>NW_017289216.1:0-256 GCF_001594075.2 Trachymyrmex cornetzi
TACTTTTGATTTTATCATTCCCTTTCCCTAACTCTCTTATGCACTTTTACATTCACCCCCCCCTCTCTCTCTCTTACTCTCTCCTTCTCTGTCTCTCTATTTCTCGGTCATATCATATATTTGTTTTTCAATTATCCTATCTTTCGTACTCTTACGTTTCTTCGAGATTGCGATGTGTCTCTCTCATTCGGTTTCTCTCTCTCTCTCTCTCTCTCTCTCTCCTCCCCTTAACTTCTTCATTTTCTTCCTCGAATTT
>NW_017289217.1:0-256 GCF_001594075.2 Trachymyrmex cornetzi
TCTTCCAAATACCTGTGATGTTATCAATTCTTTGTGCAGATTTGTATTTTGGAATTCATCTGGTATTGCAAAAGTGCGCCCGTCTGGTGTACCAATTGAGGTTAGGGACAGTATTGTTGTTTTTCCATCCGATGATCTTAAAATCAAACCTCAGTTTGTCCATTTTACTGAAATATCCGCAAAAATGTTGTTTTGTAATGTGTTTAATTATTCAATTTGGCTTTTGGATATTTGGAATAAAAACTAACTGCGTTTC
>NW_017289218.1:0-256 GCF_001594075.2 Trachymyrmex cornetzi
ATACATCATACATCATATGTTTTTACATTTATATATATATTATATGTTACTATTATATTTACGCCAATCAGAACTTGGCCTTTTATTTATTCATTTTTTGGCGGTAGCAATGCACCAAATACACTATGTCTACTTGCATTATGGATTAAGGGTTCTTCCGTCAGTTTCAAGTAGTGTGAAAATTTATGACAAATTCTAAATTGTCGAGAATCACCTTTTTAGAATTTGCGTTAATTATGTATCGTGTATGTACGAA
>NW_017289219.1:0-256 GCF_001594075.2 Trachymyrmex cornetzi
TCGTTTTTTACTTTTCCCGCGGGCGGACGGTTGGGGCGGCGGTGCGGCCTTGGCGCGCTGCGCCTTGGCCGCTGCCCTCTTCTCTTTCCGGGAGACGACCTGCGCCCAGGTCGCCTCCTCGGTCACACCCGCGCCGCGGGTCGGCGCCCCAGTTGTAGGGGCAGCCGGGGGCGGTCGCGCCTTGCTAGGGGTGCTGGGGGGCTGAGTGACGCCACCCCCCTTTGCACCGGCGCCCTTATTGGTGGCGGCCCTCGCC
>NW_017289220.1:0-256 GCF_001594075.2 Trachymyrmex cornetzi
CCGCCGCTGGCCCTGCCGCCGCCGGCCCCGTCGCCACCAACGATCATAAAAGTAAGGTATTATAATTTTTTATCAATTTACCATACAATAAATTATTTAAGTAATGAATGATTTAACTGAAAATTAAGTTATAGTAATTACTTTAATGTAATAAACGTGTAAATTAAGTTTATTAATATTAAATCTTAAATCATATTCATATTTATATGAATTAAGTTTTTCATATAACAGTATTAAGAACATTGTTAATTAAAAT
>NW_017289221.1:0-256 GCF_001594075.2 Trachymyrmex cornetzi
ATTATATTTTTATTATTTTATTTTTGTATTATTTTATAGTAAAGTGTTCTTCCACTTGCTTTGGTAATTGGTATCACAGGCTCGCTAGAATAATATTATGTTATACTACTTTTAATTTTTGAACTTTTAATAATAATAAACATGTTATTTTTGAAAATACAAATAAATTTATAAAACAAAGTTAGCGTTTACCTTATTATTACTTACCACGATATATTTTATGGTATTCGAAGGGTATCTTACGAATTTTCCGCTG
>NW_017289222.1:0-256 GCF_001594075.2 Trachymyrmex cornetzi
CATAATTATAATTATAATATATGTATAATTACAAAATATTTATATAATTATAATATATATATTTATGTATATACATATATTAACTCTCTCTTGTGTATCTGAATCATTCCATCATTCACGTATGGCGATTAGTGGGATATAGCCGTGACAATTATTGGGCAAATCGTTATGGCAGCATGGCGACAACTCGTACATTTGTGCTTTCTAACCTTTACGAAGGATTTTCTCAATAACGGCAGTAGGTATAAGAATTTTA
>NW_017289223.1:0-256 GCF_001594075.2 Trachymyrmex cornetzi
TATGCTATCATTATATTTAATGAAAACAGTTTTGTTAACTCTTTCGCTCAGAAAGCGGGTGATCCGTCGGAATACCGCCATTGATCGGGACCACGCGCCAAAAGTGTACACATTATATGTAGAGAATCTTTAGTGTTTAAAATTTCATTTTACGCCCGAACAGCATGAACAACGCCATAATGACATGTTTTTCAAAGAAAGGGATTGTCCCTTAAAACAATATAATTATAATTTCTTTGTAAACCGTTTTTTAATT
>NW_017289224.1:0-256 GCF_001594075.2 Trachymyrmex cornetzi
TTGGTACCAATGTTTCGATCCTTACTATCATTATAACTTGATACGAATCAATTCACGTTCATTGCGAATTACATAATAAATACATTTACATTATATAAGCGCAACGAGAATAGAAAATATTTTAGTTTTTCAAATTCAATATGGCGAATCGAAAATAGAACATAAAGTTCGCTAACGCTTAAACATCGCACGAATAGGAACAAAACGGCGGTACCTAACGTACGATTTCAGTATGAAGGGGGTGCACAGCCCTTAT
>NW_017289225.1:0-256 GCF_001594075.2 Trachymyrmex cornetzi
TCGTCCGGACGAACCTGGAAAAGAGACGCAAGAGAGAGGGATGTCCAACGAAGCTGCAGACACGAAAGGGACAACCAAGGACCAAAGGGCGCTTCGCAGCTAAACCACAATGAGACGACGACCACTACCATCGATCCGGGTTTCCAGAAAATCGCGCCAATTGCGAGCAATAAGTGCGATTTTGGGAGGCGCATGAAACCGGAGGCTAGGTTCCGGCTTCATCCCGAATCGATGCCTACACCTGCGAGGTAAAATA
>NW_017289226.1:0-256 GCF_001594075.2 Trachymyrmex cornetzi
TATCTCACGTGAAATGTACAAGTCCGGATCTACAATAGTATATCGTTCTTAACCTTATGGCCCAGCGCACAATAGAAGGAATAAGGAATTAGAAATAAAGATGATAAAAATGATTTTAACCTATCAGAAATCGGATACATCGGAATACACGGTTTTTGGTAGGTTGAAATCGTTTATTCTTTATTCCTAATTTCTAATTCCTTCTATTGTGCGCAGGGCCTATCTCTTCGTGATATACTTCTCTCTCTGCGTTCCT
>NW_017289227.1:0-256 GCF_001594075.2 Trachymyrmex cornetzi
ATGTAAAGATATTGTTACAACAAGAAGCTCAAACATCGGCGATTGTTGAGTTTCGAAAGGAAATTGTACCTTTATAGGAAACTGCCGTAAAGTATGGTTTTGATCTTCATTTAAGAACACAAAACGAATTATATAATCGCCTGAAAGATAAAGTAGCGCAACAGTCGCATTAACACTCAATAAAGCGTTAGAGATGAAATGTGCTATATTGGCTTTAATTGTCATCATATACAAATGTTTATCCATATTGATGCAC
>NW_017289228.1:0-256 GCF_001594075.2 Trachymyrmex cornetzi
TTCTCGTGTGTTACGTCCAAGGCTCTGCACGCATGGAACCTGAGGGAGTGAACGTAACGCGAATCGAATCGCCGTATCGTCGGATCCAAGCTCCGGACTGCAAGGGAGCTAGGGAAAGGACCTACTTAACGGGAGGCACTTCACTTCGTCCTTAGGCTCTAGGAGATCCGGTGGTCTAAAGGGGGACGAAGTGGAAGCCTCTCTCGAGGTTGATGCTCCTCTGTGCGGACCTAGAGGCGAACGCAAGCGCTAAAGG
>NW_017289229.1:0-256 GCF_001594075.2 Trachymyrmex cornetzi
TGTGATTGATCGATTCGCTTACTGCTTCAGTTTTACGCCTTAAGTTTTTTTATGTGCCATGGCCTTTACGACGAATTGCCGATAAGCATCCGAGACAATAGTACCAGCACATTAAGTTTGTACTGTTAACCATACTGCATAGATCTTATGGCATAGATACTGTGAGCTGTTACTGCTGGCGAGAACTATCACAATGGTTGCGTTCAGCAGAGAAAGCAGCTTTGCAACTGTTGTAAAATTCTTGAATATGATTGGT
>NW_017289230.1:0-256 GCF_001594075.2 Trachymyrmex cornetzi
TTATACTATAATCGCATAAATGTATAAATTATTTCATAATAGTAATTCCATAAATACTTATTCGTAGTTTGAAAATGGCAACCGTGTTGAGCATATCGAAAGAAATTAATGAAAAGCACTTGTTCAAAAATTACGAGGATATGCGCACATATTGGAAAAATATGGTGAGAATTCATTTATAACTTATTAAAATTAATATTGCTCAAACTGAATTTTATTGATTTTGTATCATATATTATTCTTGCTAAAATAAAAA
>NW_017289231.1:0-256 GCF_001594075.2 Trachymyrmex cornetzi
GAGACTGTCCGTGTCGGTGTACATGATTTTGCATTTATCGTGAAACAGTGGTAACATGTAGTCATAGTGAAATTCGTACAAGCAGACTTTCGATATATCGAGTATACATATACCCACGTAAATCGGCTTGTTGAACTTTACCTCGAGTTTACGCAGTTCGACGGTTAAATTTTCCGCAAAGATGCTACGACTCTGGAAATTCGGTTTCGCGATCATTGCCTCCGCGCCGTATCGTCCGTCCCACTTTGTTAATAAT
>NW_017289232.1:0-256 GCF_001594075.2 Trachymyrmex cornetzi
TTTAATCTTTTGTTGACGCAGTGTCTTTTGCGAACATAGTGTCTTTTGTAGATATTTTGTTGACATAATGTCTTTCATGCGAACATAATGTCTTGTATACCTGAAAATTTTAAATGGATCGAACTATTTGTTAGTTTTTTTCATGGTCAAAATAATACGTATACGTGTTAGAATCAAGTAAATAATACCTTCCTTTTAAAAATGCAAGTTTATATAATTTGAGATTTATTTCGATTGCAATAGATAAATTGTTATT
>NW_017289233.1:0-256 GCF_001594075.2 Trachymyrmex cornetzi
TGCTACCCAAAAATTCCGCCACATGCATACACGTTGTCTTCCTCAAACAGCCCTGTCTATCGCTACGTCTCCATTGTCGCCCTTTGTACGACTGATAAAAGAATGTGTAACTTTTTAGCGGATATTACTGATTGAAAAAAAAAACTTTATCTCCTGGTTATCAAAGGATTTACCCGATTATTAATCAAATGTCTTAATCATGATATTTATATCACGTTTTAATATATTTATAATAATCTATTTAATAGATCATTTT
>NW_017289234.1:0-256 GCF_001594075.2 Trachymyrmex cornetzi
TGTTGGGCGTGACTTTTACGTCGATGACATGCTCACCGGGGCCGACACATTCAACGAAGCGGTAGTAATACGCGACGAAACAATTAAAGTGCTGCGCGCGGGCGCTTTCGAACTCGACAAATGGGCATCCAATCACTCGGGATTATTGAAAGGAATTAAGAATCAAAATGAAAACCCGGTAGTAATTCAGGACGCTGCGGAGTCGTCCGTGTTGGGCATTCACTGGGTTCACTCGCGGGACACCTTCCGTTTTTTA
>NW_017289235.1:0-256 GCF_001594075.2 Trachymyrmex cornetzi
CTCGTCGTAATAACCTCAACAATATCGCTCGTCTCGCTTGTATTATTTACATTCGAGTAGGGTAACTGTCCCAATTACTGTGCCTGTCCCTATTAGGGGGTGTTTTTGTATTTCGATAAGTCATAAAGAAAACTAGCACGAATAAATGAGAAAAAATATTTTTTCTTCTTAAGTTAAATTATTAATGTATACAATATCGAAGATAATATTTTATTTTTTGAGTATTAAAGTATTTTATATATTTTTCAAAAGATAT
>NW_017289236.1:0-256 GCF_001594075.2 Trachymyrmex cornetzi
GTCCTATCCCCTCTACTGTCGGGTTTTAACTCTGCGGCACATAGCTAAGCCGCTGTTCATTGTCGTGTTGTCTTCCGTACGGTTCACATCTTTCCGCAAATTGAGCTTGATGTCAATGTGCTTGTTATGTACGGTATCTTCTTGATATATTCAATCGACTCACGTATAATATTTTATTTCTGACCAAACCATTATATTGTTGACTAAACACACATTTTTGAAGGTATTTTTATTTATTTTTTATTTTTTACTTTTT
>NW_017289237.1:0-256 GCF_001594075.2 Trachymyrmex cornetzi
AACTAATTGTGCATGCTCTGTTAAAATAAAAAAATTTACAAAAAGCAATTAAGTCAGCTTGTCGGTAAACGATTGGGGGAAAAAAAAAAAACACGTTACTTATTAACATATGGTGACGCCCACACGAAATACGGAAGATCCGAGTTCGAATTCCTAAAGTAATATTTTCCGCAATAAATTAAATTATTTGTATTTCTTAAGATGCTTAAATTAGCGTCAAATTATTAATATCCCTCTAATATCAGCATCAAAATTA
>NW_017289238.1:0-256 GCF_001594075.2 Trachymyrmex cornetzi
GGAGGCGGAGCCGGGCTGGACCTGTGGGTCCAAGATGAGGCGGCGTTCCCGCCTCATCTTTTTCGCCCTCGCTCTCTCCGCCTCCCGCGCGCGGGCCTCCGCCGTGAACTTCCCCCGGTTTTCGGGGTTTAGGGCGGGTCTCCCCCTGGCCCTCCTCGGCGTCTCCTCGTCCGAGTCCGGGGACGAGATCTCCGTCGTAGCCGGCCTCTTACGGCTCTCCCCGGCGAGGGACTCCAGCGAAGTGCAGGAGCTCTCC
>NW_017289239.1:0-256 GCF_001594075.2 Trachymyrmex cornetzi
TTTTTTTTTGTTCCAGATGGCACACCAGGACTGCAACGGTGCACACCGTTTTTCTCCTACAAAAAAAATTTTTTTTGTTTTTTATACTGCCACGACGCCATTTTGTTATACATATATAAATAAAAAATATTTTTGAGAACTTTAATATATGTGTAATAAAGCCCTAAATTTTTGTTTTGATCCACCACCTAGAATTCAAGAAAAAAATTCACGAAAAAGCTTATTTTTTTCGACGCGCTTGGGTAGTGTAACCCCT
>NW_017289240.1:0-256 GCF_001594075.2 Trachymyrmex cornetzi
TAAATACTTACTCAATCAAATGAAGGACCGACCGATGCGTCGCCATCCTCTCTACTTCCAGATTTTTCCTCTTTCCTTCCTTTTATTGTAGTATGTATTCTTGGTATATGCATTCTTTTAGCCTTGATTACTTGACACTCGATTCGACACTCGTTACCAGATGATATTCACTTCCGATAGGTTAAAAGACGCAAGATCGCGAAGCATAGTGTGGGCGCTAAACAATCAATATTATTGCATAGTATTTAATAATATA
>NW_017289241.1:0-256 GCF_001594075.2 Trachymyrmex cornetzi
TAAAGGGGTTTAGAGAACAAAAGAAATGATTTATGTTTTCCCTAAAAGGGGGCAAGATTGCTATAAGCGAGTGACGAATTCCGCCATCCTCGCAGAAAATATGGCTAAGTAAACAGCCGTGAAAAGTTATCTAATGTTTTTTATGCTTTTTTATGGCATCGCGGCGCCTGTTTTTCTTAAGGATGTTCTGGCTTACAATCCCAGACAAAAGTGACTGAAATTTGAAATTGATGAAATTCTATGCTTTTATAAGTTA
>NW_017289242.1:0-256 GCF_001594075.2 Trachymyrmex cornetzi
TTCGTGTCTCAATATAATTTGCAAAAACAAATGGCAAGTTTAGAAGCGCGCAGTAGCGGAGTGTGAATTTATATTTGAAGGACGCATCAATGTCTTTGAGAAATTTACGTCACGTTGACAACCGTCTCCATCCGAGACGCGTAAAAACTGCAAGACAGAATGTAGGATCAATGGTTAATAAATGTCGCGTTGTTAATTTGCCGGACCAATGACTATCGCTTGTGTCGTGCCATTTTATGACTGTACGAAGTCGCAC
>NW_017289243.1:0-256 GCF_001594075.2 Trachymyrmex cornetzi
TTTTGTAAGTATTCAAAGTGCAAGAATGGAAAATAGTTAATGATTCTGACCTTGCTTATCTAATCGATCGCATAACATATATATACATTTCGCTATCGAAGATAACAATGGGATTTTATTTATTATAAATTGTTAGTCATTCTATTCTAATCTATAAGAATGATAAGAGCTCCTATTATTATACAAACCGATATCCTGAATATTCTAACGGGCAGAAGGATATTGGAAGACAGTACAAAGATAAAGCGAGTACCAG
>NW_017289244.1:0-256 GCF_001594075.2 Trachymyrmex cornetzi
AAGTTTTTCAAAAATTAACAATGAACATACAAATTTTGAAATCATCGTATCGATTAATCACGTGATAGGATGTGATATTAAATCTCAAGAGAGAAAAGGACAAAATTAATTAATTACTATTCTAGAGTTAATGTTCTAGAATTGACTTTTTATAAATACAATTCGTAGTAATACGAATGTAGTTTTTATCACCTGCACCTCGACAATATAGTAGACAGTAACGTTGTTCTCATCAGATTCGCATTAATCCGAATTA
>NW_017289245.1:0-257 GCF_001594075.2 Trachymyrmex cornetzi
GCTCAACATGTAATGATCACAGAGACAAACGGCGACCACCGAAACTGTTCGTAGGAAGGGGAAATTTTAATTCACATCATCCTGTTTGTCACAAGAGAGGCGTTGTTTATGGTATTGTAGACAGAATTATCCGGTTATGTCATCCTCGTTTTCATAAAGTAAATTTAATTAATGCTATCAATATTTTTTTGAAGAATGGTTATCCAATTCAATTCATTTTTTCAGCGATTAATAATAGAATTAAGTTTCATATTAAT
>NW_017289246.1:0-257 GCF_001594075.2 Trachymyrmex cornetzi
AGGAGCGGCCGGCGTGGCGAAAGCGGTAAACGATAGCAAAGCCGCGCAACGTCAGCTCGAGGAACTGCAACGCCACGATCGCGCGATGGAACAGGGCCACGGACTATATCTCGCTCCGCACAAATACGGGCTCGGAATGTATCTCAACCCTTACAAACGTGGACAGGGCATAGCAGCGAAGAAAAAAAAACGCCAGAGACGATAAAAATGCCCGCGGGTGCAACTACCAACGTGCAATTGGACATGCTTGCGAGACG
>NW_017289247.1:0-257 GCF_001594075.2 Trachymyrmex cornetzi
CAGTATCGCCGGGATTAGCATTACCCAAGAGGACAAAACGATGGGTAAAACCTCTTGAATGTAATTGAGGGTCATGATCTCATTTGTAAAACCAAGAATGTTAGAGGTTATTCCTCCTTTTTCATTTTTTGCGTAAAGATGAATTTTTGATAAAAATAAAAATTAGAGGAACAACCTCCAATGGCCTCAACCAAAAATTTTATCAAAGTTATCCTGAGCAACATAAGAGGTTTTAGCCATCGTTTGAGCACTTTGGG
>NW_017289248.1:0-257 GCF_001594075.2 Trachymyrmex cornetzi
TTGTCATACTGACTTAAGCCGGTTGCGCCTCTTTGATAAATCTAGGACTCTAGCCTTCTATAAATCTAGGACTCCTCCGCTACTCTTCTCTAGAGTCCTTATAATAAAAGTCAAGACATGAAGGGCGACGCCCTTGTAATTGGTCGCCGCCATTTCTAGGCGCTTTCAATGGGTTAGTGAATCTGTGAATAGGTGTGAGTAACTGTTTCATGGTGTAGTAGTACAAACAGTCGCGAACTCGTCTATTTGTGCTACGC
>NW_017289249.1:0-257 GCF_001594075.2 Trachymyrmex cornetzi
CGGTACCAAGCTGTGTCAAACCGATACCGATATCGTACTAATAACGCGTTGTTTTTTATTTTTAAATCCCAGATTGAAACTCGCTTGCCAAATTCAATTTTCCACACAGTATAAATATAAAAAAAAAAGAATTTAATTGTTTGTGTCGTTTTTCCATTGTCATAAATGAATATAAAGGTCATCTTTCGTACTGTTCTATTGCGTTGAGGTCTAATCTCAATGAAGTTATATCTGTCAAGTACTGAAGCGGCGGAAAG
>NW_017289250.1:0-257 GCF_001594075.2 Trachymyrmex cornetzi
AAGTTTTCAACTGTATAAAAAATCGCAATATTTAAACACAACATAAATATAATTAATCTATATATAATAGGACCATAACGTAAAAAAATAAGATTGGAAAACATAAAAATTATTGCAAATTATTTTACTATTTAAAATTTAAGAAAATGTCCTAGTATTACCAAAGTTCGTAATTTTAATTCATGAATTAACAGATCTTTACTAGAAGATTAAATTATTTCTTACATAACATTAAAGAAATTTTATTCGTACAGTAT
>NW_017289251.1:0-257 GCF_001594075.2 Trachymyrmex cornetzi
GATTTTCACGATAGCGTAAATTTTCATTTCACCAGCGGCTCTTTTCTGTATTCTTATAAATTTATGCTATTATGATTTTGTATGAATACTTCGAACTCTTGAATTAATCGAAGATGGAGAGACTGCTAAAACGCTGTGACAACGTAATGAAGAAATCAACGAAAGGGTCGAACACTCAATACTATATATTGGTAAACCAGACGAATCTTTAAGTTAGACAAAGCTACTAGCAACATGAGAACGTTGATACTAGCTTT
>NW_017289252.1:0-257 GCF_001594075.2 Trachymyrmex cornetzi
GTGGTCAAGACATACTTGGAAACGTTGAAATGGGAAGTCCTACCCCACCCGCCGTATTCTCTAAGCGTTGCTCCCTCTGATTATCACTTGTTTCGATCAATGGCACATGGCCTGACTGACTAGTACTTCCGGTCTTATGAAGAAGTAAAAAATTGGATCGATTCATGGATCGTCTCGAAAGATGCCCAGTTTTTTCGACGCGGGATTTGTACGCTGCCCGAAGGATGGGAGAAAGTAGTGGCCAGCGACGGACAATA
>NW_017289253.1:0-257 GCF_001594075.2 Trachymyrmex cornetzi
CACAATAAGATTTATAGAAAGCACGCCCTCGGAAAACTGTTCGACACAACGAGAAGTCAAAGCAAAACTAGAGTTAAATTTTCAACCTACGCACTATTTATTCACTCGAAAATATGATAAAAAGGGCCTTTCCTTATTTCCTTCTCATAAGTTTGTTCAGCTAATCACTAAGATTCTCCATATTTTTTGTAAATATTCTTGCTTAGAAAGTCGACTATTTCTTATTTGCTAAAAGCTTTTCTAAGTTAAATGATCTT
>NW_017289254.1:0-257 GCF_001594075.2 Trachymyrmex cornetzi
TATACTTATATCCCTTGTATTCGAAACTTTTCTTAATTCATTGGTCTATAGAAATTGATTTATATACAACGCAAATAAAAATCTATAAATATAAAAATACAGTTTAATTATTGAATATGCATATATACAATAGAAATAAGTTATAAGAAATATGACGGAAGAAAAAGAAAGATTCTTTCCAATAATCATCCTTACACCTTATGCTGAGATTTAGGTTATCATGGTAAGAGAGTGAATCGTTTCGCGGTTACCGCATA
>NW_017289255.1:0-257 GCF_001594075.2 Trachymyrmex cornetzi
ACTTAGTTATATCTTTTATTAACATTATAACATATACATTATGTATAAGCATATTAACGCTAAGTGCGTTAATAAATAATCAGAAATCAGACTAAATTAGAATTGAATTATTTACTTTTTATATTTCAATATTTATACATGTATGAGCAGCAGAATATTTAAATGTGTTTTGTCCAAAACTTATAATTTTTAATTAACGAAAAAGAAAGCCATCTGAATACTACGCGCCATACAGAAAATAACAATTTGGCAATCAG
>NW_017289256.1:0-257 GCF_001594075.2 Trachymyrmex cornetzi
GGAGTTAGGATACTGCAGCTGAATGTGGGGCGATCAGCTGTAGTAACAGGTGAGGTGCGTCAGTTCGTCGCCAAAAAGCGACTTGACATCCTGTTATTACAGGAAGCAAGGTGAGAGCCACACCTTTTATGGATTAGGAACAGGGATGAAAGTTGTTGCAGTGCGCTCGGAACGCTCATGGGCGTTGGTAGCGATCAGCAACTCCTGTCTGCAAATGATATTTATTTCGCAGCTCAGCACGACCCACTGTGTGTGTG
>NW_017289257.1:0-257 GCF_001594075.2 Trachymyrmex cornetzi
CGGACCCCCCGCCGACGGGCTTCCCTCTGAATGAGGTCGGCGGCCCTCGGGGTTATGATGCCCTCCCGGAGCCTGATGGCGTATGACTCCGCCAGGGCGTCGGCCACCCGCTCCACTGGGGAGGACCCCACGAGACCGCCAGGACGTCACTCGACGCGGTCCTGTAGGTCCACGCCACACGCAAGGCCAGCCGTCTCTGTACGCTATGCAAGTTCTTTTGTATTCGGCGGCTGGCCAGGGCCTTCTCGCTCCACATC
>NW_017289258.1:0-257 GCF_001594075.2 Trachymyrmex cornetzi
AAAATATTTTCGCGAGGATATATTACGTCGATTTCTCATACTAATCATAGTATCGTGATTATCGGATCATAATCTCGTGATTATCGAATCGGTTGATAATATTTACACGAGTATTTATTGCGTTGAATTCTTTAGTATCATGATTATCGAATCGGTTGAACCGATCAAGTTCTATCCCAGCGAGAAATAATAATGGAATCGATGCCGAATCAACGTCGATTTAACGATTATGACGTCAATTCAGCATCGATTCTGTT
>NW_017289259.1:0-257 GCF_001594075.2 Trachymyrmex cornetzi
TGCTCTTATAATAATTTTTTTTTTAGTTACTTTCTTAATTCATCTATCGACAATCACAAGTACATTCACATTACACGGTTTCATATCAAATTTTTTGCGAAATAATATGCATACCTCGAAAATTATTTTACGCTGATTACGATGTCATTGATAGAAATTGCGTAAGATGTCAGGATTTTGAGTAAATTGGGATGAAATGGGCCAAAAATGGCGTTTTTTGGCCCATTTCATCCCAATTTACTCAAGCAAGATAAAAA
>NW_017289260.1:0-257 GCF_001594075.2 Trachymyrmex cornetzi
AAGGAGGCAGGGTGTACGTCAAGTGGTTGGGATTCGATGGATCACACAATTCGTGGATACACACAAACAATGTCGTTTGATACAATTTTGATTGGTATATTTTTTCTTTTATACATATAAAAAATATATCAATATAAGTATATGTAACGTCCGGCGCGCTACACTATAGCACTCCGGCCATTTACCAAGCGAAGGCGAGCGCACAGTATAGCAAATGATACAATACGTGCCGCGAGAACCTATAGCATATGCTACCG
>NW_017289261.1:0-257 GCF_001594075.2 Trachymyrmex cornetzi
ATGTTATACAGTTAAGAATTTCCATTAATTCAGAATTTAGAGATATAGAGAAATACTCTGTCTCTTCTGTTCAGTGACTTTCTACTTTTCCCATGCCATTTGCCTGCAACATGGCACGTAGCCAAAACGGGAATCTATCATTTCTTACTATTTCGACAAACTTCAAAATATAAATATAAGGTAAAATTACAGACAAAATTTAAACAAATCATTTGCTGATTTTATGCAAACAAATATTAAAAAGAAACGGGAACTCT
>NW_017289262.1:0-257 GCF_001594075.2 Trachymyrmex cornetzi
CATAACACAAGTTTATATAATCCCACTTTTAATATTAGTTAACTCAGTAAAATACGTGGTCTCTTGTGTAGATTGTAGGTAAAAATTTAGTTAAATCTCACTTGTTAGAATAAAAAGGATCATGTATTCAACTGTGATATAACAAATTAGAAGTATCTGAGTTGATAAGAATTATCTGAATTTTATTGTAAATGAAAAAAAAAAACAAACGAGAATTATCTTTTGTAAATGAAAAACAACTATGAAGCCCTAAACAA
>NW_017289263.1:0-257 GCF_001594075.2 Trachymyrmex cornetzi
AAGGAGGAGGGGGAAGAGGGGTTATTGGTTTTAGGGATAGGAATCACCACTGATTTCTTCCAGACTGTGGGGAAAGTATTAGATGACAATGCATAATTAAGTACATGTAGTAAAGGAGCAAGACATTGTGGAAGACATAGAAGAAGCATATGACCAGATATGTCGTAGGGACCAGCGGAAGTAAGTTTTATATATTTTAGGATATTATAGAGACAAGTACCAGTAATAGGAGTGAAAGAAAAGGAATCAGAATTGAC
>NW_017289264.1:0-257 GCF_001594075.2 Trachymyrmex cornetzi
TGTAGAGAATCTAAGGCAACAGTCTATTTTTCCTACTCAGGTATTTTAATATAGATAAAAAAAGATATTTGACGAATTATACAATATTATGCGCATTGATCATGGGATGATTGAGAAAGGAATACAATATATTTCTATATATTAACTGAAAAATATTCTTTTTATATGGTATTTAATATTTATTGTTTGTCACAATAAATATCACTACAAATCTTTGTCTTTGAAATAAGATGTTCATAGAAACTAGTTAGAAAGTA
>NW_017289265.1:0-257 GCF_001594075.2 Trachymyrmex cornetzi
ACTTTTCTCGTATCTTTGAAAGAGTCTGTTCTTATAACGCGATTTTATATATATATATATATATACATACGTACTTCGCGAGAGTTTATTAGCTTATTAAGCTTGAAATTCAAACGTCATAATTCCTGTTTTCATTATATTCTCAAGGATCGTTGCGATCACGAATTACAAGGTAAACGCGCGCAAAAAAAAAATTTTTCTTCCGAAATCTCGCGAAAGAAAAGATTACACATCAACCGATATCGGCATTATTTTTG
>NW_017289266.1:0-257 GCF_001594075.2 Trachymyrmex cornetzi
GGTTATCAGTCGTAAAATAAAAATAATTCGTATCTGTTAAAAAAAACATAAATATTTTAAACACATAATATTGAGTATATAAAATAAAACGCAAAGTATAGAAATATAATATATGAGACAAAGAAAAAAATTAAAAATTGACAATAAAAAGTATTCTAAGATTTAAAAAGGAAAAAAAAACAAATTATTCAGTTGTAATAACAAAAAATCATATGATATCTAGTTAATAAGTAAAAAATGTATATAATAAAATTTTT
>NW_017289267.1:0-257 GCF_001594075.2 Trachymyrmex cornetzi
ATACTGGCCAATTTATTACTGAAAGACAGTAATTAATTATTTTAAGTATTAGAAATATTGAACTTTTAATACTTGAAATAAATAATTAATTACTGTCTTTCAATATTAGCTAATATTAGATTTCTATAAGGGATAACACATTAATCGTTGAGTGTATATACTCAGTATTTAAATAAAATGCCGATCTCGAGAATAATTTTCCAATAAGCTTTTGCATTTTATTAGAAATGCCAAGATGAATTTCCATCATTTGATAA
>NW_017289268.1:0-257 GCF_001594075.2 Trachymyrmex cornetzi
GTGCTTCTTCACTACTTCGACCTCAAGAAAACCGCATCTGAAGCGCATCGCTTATTATCCGAATGGATGAAACTCCATCGGAACCAACATGTAGAGTTTGGTTTCAATGCTTACGAAACCGTGATTTTGATGTGAGAGACAAAGAACGTCTAGGACAGCCAAAAAATTTGGAGATGTCGAGCTGCAAGAATTGCTTGATGAGAATCCAGCTCAAACGCTTTTAAAATTGTCGAAACAGTTAAATGTTACTCCAATGG
>NW_017289269.1:0-257 GCF_001594075.2 Trachymyrmex cornetzi
TGATCGTTAATTAAACATCGAATCGACATCAATTCGATGACTCTTTAAAAATAAAGTTTTTTTAAAAAAATATTTTCTCTGTACGAATACTTTTTGCACTCACTGTAATAAGAAAAAAATAGAATCAGAATATATATATGTACGAAACACGTATTTAAAAAATACTTATATAACCATTTAAGAATATTAAAACGTATGTTATATCAAATTATGAAGAGAATTCTGTATTAAACTTTAATGCGAATTATCATTCAAAT
>NW_017289270.1:0-257 GCF_001594075.2 Trachymyrmex cornetzi
GAAACTTGCACGAGCAGGAATCGCTCGGCCACTAGTTACCCATATTAGTACGGTAAGGGTTAAGTAAATCTGTCAATTTTAGAGTCATAAATATTCTAAACTGTAAAAAATAATTTTATACATCGTATTATATTAAAATTAGCGTGTCTTTCATTCAGTGAGAAAAATTTTGAAGATTATCTGCTTTTTCTAAATATATACAGGGTGTTACAGATACATACTAGGCAGTACGACGGGTTGCGCGGCAAACTTTGCAT
>NW_017289271.1:0-257 GCF_001594075.2 Trachymyrmex cornetzi
TTTATTAATCATTTATTTAAATAGCAAATTTGCCAAAATTCGTTTCGACTGAAAATAGGATTTCTTATTTAATTAGATAAAAATTTTTACTACTTAAACTTCGATTGAAAAGAGTTAAGAAATCTGTTTTATATAGCGGGTTAAGTAAATGTTGAAACAATTTTGGTATGCGATTAAAAAAAAAAAAAGATTATAAGTTTTCATTATGCGAACCCTTTTCTATGCGTAACTTTTCATATTTTTACTATCATGTTTTA
>NW_017289272.1:0-257 GCF_001594075.2 Trachymyrmex cornetzi
GTAAGTAGTGTCAGCTTTTTGACTAACTGAGTTAGTGATAGTTGTGTCTTGTTGATCAACATAACTTTTGCTTGTTAGTGAGTCATCACTTGCAGCAGTTCAGTCAAGATCGATTGCTTTGTATTGCACAAAGTTGTTGTCTTCATTGTTGTAGATTTCAATGTTGTTGTCTAGGTCTGTGCTTCCACTACCATTAATAGTGATGTCGCCTGTGCCTAAAATTGATTGACTATTAATGGTTTTAATGTTTTGGTTAT
>NW_017289273.1:0-257 GCF_001594075.2 Trachymyrmex cornetzi
CATTCTGTCTTTATCATTCATTAAATATAATTAAATATAAAATCAGGATAGAAGTGCTAAAAGTGTTCAAACCGAACGCAGCCATAATGAGTTACGCTATAGTTTATCGGTTATGTACGATGCTAATTTGCCTATGGGACGAGCGGCGGTTGAAATCGTTATTATTTATTTTTAACATGAGTTTTTTATTATATCATTTTTTATTTTATCATATATTTAAAAGAAAAGGTTGCAATATAATCTTCTTCAGTTACTAC
>NW_017289274.1:0-257 GCF_001594075.2 Trachymyrmex cornetzi
GGTATTTTTGTGAGGATATCGTGGGATATCGCACGCTTGGTTATCTGGATAGATTTTTCGTCGTTGAAAATTTTCAGCACAGACGTCCTAGGGACATCCATGGGACGTTCAAAAGATGTTCGTCATACTAACAAAAGTGAAATTCTTCGTGCAGTCTTAAAAAAATTTTCACTTGTCAAGTCAGCGAAAGCAACACGTCGCAAGCAGATTAAAAAAATTTTTTGCATGAGATGAATATTTTTTAAATGTCCAAATGT
>NW_017289275.1:0-257 GCF_001594075.2 Trachymyrmex cornetzi
ACGTTCTTCACACCGCCGTGGCCGTTTTGTAGTGCATATTTTCAGCTGGATCTCTAATAATACGAATATATCACGACCTGTCTTTCGAAAGAATCGACGATAAAAACTATACTCTAAAAAATACCGGTGTGGATTCAATTTACAGTGTCTATATAATTTCTCACCGTGTTGGTGTTTAATATTAACACCATTACGATATGGATTTATATATTTATACCTCTGGTGTTTATGTCAACAAAACCCATGGTGTTAAATCC
>NW_017289276.1:0-257 GCF_001594075.2 Trachymyrmex cornetzi
GAGAGGAAAGGAAAGCTTCTGATTAGTTGATTCGCTTATGCACTATGCGTTATGCGTTATGCGAAAGCTTGTGTCTGGGCTCTAAGCCATTAGACCACCGAGGCCTTAGTAATATTCTTCGCAGTAAACAGTATATGTAAGAACAATAAAGGCCCAGACATAAGCTTTTGCATAACGCATAACGCATAGTGCACAAGCGAATCAACTAATCAGAAGCTTTCCTTTCCTCTCATTCCATGGAAAAGAAGAATTTCGAT
>NW_017289277.1:0-257 GCF_001594075.2 Trachymyrmex cornetzi
ACGTTCACGCGGACCTGCCTTTCTGCCCGACGCGCGATAAGCCGCCTGGCAAGCGCGAGGATAGACTTCTAGCGACGCTGTACCATAAACAGCGTTACGTCATTCACTACCGCAACTTGCAGCAATGTACTCGTCACGGTCTTCGCATAACAAAAATCCATCGGGTGCTACAATTCGCGCAATCTCCATGGCTTCGAGTACATCCAACTCAATACCAATTTCAGAACTCGTGCGAAAAACGATTTTGAAAAAAATTT
>NW_017289278.1:0-257 GCF_001594075.2 Trachymyrmex cornetzi
TACTGGGATTGGTTTTGCTCAAATGGAAGAGGTATTTGCAGCTGCAAATGTACCGTGTATGTCAGAGAAAACATATATCCAATATCGAAACATAGTATTCGAAGAATTTGAAAAAACAGCCATTGAAAATATGAAAATGGCGGGCGAACTTGAAAAGCAACTCGCTGTAGAGAGTAATGAAATAATTAACAACCATCCGTACATAACCGTTGTAGCGGATGGTAGTTGGGCAAAGAGGTCGTGTGGTAGAGACAGTG
>NW_017289279.1:0-257 GCF_001594075.2 Trachymyrmex cornetzi
AGAGAGCTTCTTAATCGTCAATCATTTATTTTAAGAATGACAAATGTAATGATAGAAAACGACTCAAAAGAACTCGTAAAAACTTTAAAGCCAGAAAACATAGAAAAACGTAAGCAGTAAGCGAATTGGCCAATTACAATAGAGAACATAAGACGATAACCTTATCTACTTCTTTACGTTTTTCTACATGTTTTTGCGGTTTAATTATCAGAGAAATTTTTCTCACACATCGATCTTTTCTTTTCGAAATGGCTTTC
>NW_017289280.1:0-257 GCF_001594075.2 Trachymyrmex cornetzi
CAGATAGATGTGACAGTTGCATTTTTAAATATTTATTAAAATTCAAGTTATTTCCACCTGTACGTACGTTTCTGATTTGTCGGTAACGTGTAGAGCTTATATAGCACAAAAAATGCAATCTAGTCGTGGTTTTCGTATCTAACGAAAGTACTTACATTTTATATTGCAATAATGTCCAATATATATACATAAATAATACATGCATAATCAAAACATTTTTATGTTATATACGAGAAAAATTTGAGATATTAAAATAA
>NW_017289281.1:0-257 GCF_001594075.2 Trachymyrmex cornetzi
TTATTTATATAATTGAAAGATGTATATTTTACATATAATTCTAAGATTTTCTCTCTCTCTTCTTTCTTTCCAGCCTCGACCGTATTTGGTCCTTCTTGCTTGATATACACACCATTATTTTGTAATATTTGGCGAAAAATGAATGTCAGATGGCCAACACGAGAAAAGTCTCGAAAGAAGTGCAAAAAAAAAAAAAGAAAAAAGGAAAGGAAAATGTTGGAGCCAGCTAAGAGCGAGAGGCAAAGTCCATGTACCCC
>NW_017289282.1:0-257 GCF_001594075.2 Trachymyrmex cornetzi
CGAATCTGCAGAGATTATCGATACTGAAGGAAACGTAGCAATTGTGGTGAAGCGGATTGGCGACCTGTACTATATCCAAGGAAATAAGTTTGAAGATTCACCGGACACTGCTTATATTTCTCAAATAAGCAATCACGAAACGAAACTATGGCACCAATGCATGGGCCATTTTAACTTTCAGGACTTAATCAGGGCCAGGAAGAACGGGATACTAGAAGGCATTGAATCTAAACTCTCCGACGAGAACATGACCTGTG
>NW_017289283.1:0-257 GCF_001594075.2 Trachymyrmex cornetzi
ACGATTATAACTTCGAGCGCTTGAATTACAGGGTGTATCATTCCCCGCCATGCACGTGATGATTGCCAAGTGGGCGCCGCCACATGAAAGAAACGTTATCGCCTCGATCGTGTATGCAGGTAAGAAAAATTATAAAAGACGTCGTTGGCGAAGTTTCAGAAATATATACCAAAATCTTTCATCGCGATTCTGCAATTCTTTCGTGGTCTGTAATTATAACGCGAAAATTGTAAAATTGAGTTTCTTTCTTGATAAGA
>NW_017289284.1:0-257 GCF_001594075.2 Trachymyrmex cornetzi
ATAACGATTATCAATATTCTTGAGAACAATCTCTTCAAAATCGAATTAAATTAACTAAATTGCTATTTTTTAAATTCAAGAGATGTTTATACTTAGTTAATTTTTTAAATTCTAGTATAGAATTTCAAGATTCTAAATGTATAGCAATATCAAAATTTCCTTCAATTTACAAATATATAGGAAAAAATTCGGTCTTTTTAGATCTCTTAGAATTTAAGTTCTCAGAAATTAAACTTCGAAAAAGAACATAAAAATTC
>NW_017289285.1:0-257 GCF_001594075.2 Trachymyrmex cornetzi
ATCGAATTGAATAAATTAATTTCTCGCATTAAATTATAAATATAACATCACATTTAAATTTACGTGTTTAATTTTTTAAATTATTTTTATTTATTTAGAAATAAAATAATTTAGTTACCTGTATAAATACACTAAAGAGAAAAGATACATATTTTTAATAGATTAGTAAATATCTTATCGTCATATTTTAAAATTAGATGTTAGAGATGCGAAAAGCATCAGAAAATTCAGTCATAGTGTTGTACATTAATTGTTAA
>NW_017289286.1:0-257 GCF_001594075.2 Trachymyrmex cornetzi
TATGTATAAATATGTATAAACATACATAAACACGCATAAATATTCATAAACATGTATAATTATGTATGAAATATGTCCATACATCCTTCTTTCTTTCGTGAAATTACTTTTTAGTGTAATAGAAATAATAATAGTAATGTAAAAAATAATTAAGCTAATTTTTGCATTGTTTGTTCTAGAAAAAAATAAGTATGGAAAAATGTAAAAAAAATTGTTCATACATAATTATGCATAATTTTATATATAATTATACATAA
>NW_017289287.1:0-257 GCF_001594075.2 Trachymyrmex cornetzi
GCGAGCGGTGGGGAATTTGTGATATTACCAACATAACTCTTTTTTAACTTATTTACTTAAATATCTTATATTTGATTGCAGTTCTTCGTGGTTCCAGACATAAAGATAGTTGTAAATACGTATTCTTGTCTCATCTCGTCATCCTACAAGCCGTAGGCTAATTTACGGTCATGTAATTTTCAAAGCTACTTAACTGCGGTTTTTCTGATACCTGTTTATAAAATATTTATATTTAAAGTTATATATATTATACATAT
>NW_017289288.1:0-257 GCF_001594075.2 Trachymyrmex cornetzi
GAAAACAGTATTTTTTATACGTATGTTATCTCACTCTAACTTATACTATCTTACTTATTCTAACTTACTGAAATTGTAAAAAACGGGTCAATCAAAAGTTTGTCATGGTCAGAGGGTCGATTGTGTTTCTTGAAATGAGGTGAAAATTACAAAAATAAGCGAATTTACTGGAACATTATAATTTCAACACGTAGTAAATTTGCTCACTTTTATAGAGGACGATCGCCAATATCGACATACTACTTTGTTTTATGGAC
>NW_017289289.1:0-257 GCF_001594075.2 Trachymyrmex cornetzi
TTAAGTTTTTATAATCGTCTAGCACATTGTCAGACTGCGGAGGGACGCCAATTTGAGTATTTGATATAATATGTAATATTCTTTTAATCCTAGCTCGCCATACTGGGATATGACGTATGTAATGCGATTTTTCACATTGCAATTCAGACTTTAATTTTTTACGATGTAACTTAAGAATAAAATATTTTTTGTTTTATCTTTGTTTATTTGTTCTTGTCTTATTCTAGAGATATCAATTTTGCATGTGATAAGTTAAA
>NW_017289290.1:0-257 GCF_001594075.2 Trachymyrmex cornetzi
ATTTTAATTGCACTTGAATACTTTGTTTTTTAAACTAATGTAACTCATAATTTTTACTTTTTTTCAGAAATTACAGTCTCAAAATTACTGTACATTATTTAAATACGTAATGATTGCAGAAAACATATAAAATACAGAATGTGTATATTCTTAACTGCGATGTAAATAACAAGCTCCTCAAAAGTACACAAATATTGATTTTTGTTTTCTATTTTTTAATAAAAAGCGAGTTTTATTTTTGCAAAACACATGTATAC
>NW_017289291.1:0-257 GCF_001594075.2 Trachymyrmex cornetzi
CTTCGACAATTTTGATTGGTCGCATGCGCGTGAGCATACCCTTATCCTTATACCATGGTTTCATCCATGATGAAACCACGTATGATATGTTGAGTTTGATACGTGCCCAACCCTGCCCACAACTGAATCAACGAGAGATGCTACGATAGTTTCGTTTTGTTCCATCTTTCGTTCACTTTCGCCCATATTACTTTCCGCTAAAATAGTGGGATGGATTTACTCTGTTAACCTCTGAAAATTCAGAGGTTGAAAAAGTT
>NW_017289292.1:0-257 GCF_001594075.2 Trachymyrmex cornetzi
TGTTCGCCACGTTTTGAGAAGACGAACGATTACTGCAAGTGTGTTCGACGTGAAGTTCCTACTGTACATCATATCAGCGAACAAACGATTCGTCGTCACTTAAGAGAGATGGGTCTTCGTTCTCGCTCTCGTGCACAGGCGCCAAGACTTACATTTGCACATCGTCAGGCTCGTCTTCAATTTGCTCAAAATCGCATAAATTGGACCGCGGGGCAATGGAAAAACGTTTATTTTTCGGACGAGTCGCGTTTCTGCCT
>NW_017289293.1:0-257 GCF_001594075.2 Trachymyrmex cornetzi
CAAATCTATTGCACCACGACAGAATTTTGCATCTATTTTAACCCTGTAAAAGAATTTTTGATTCCTTTAAGTAAATTCGAAAATGTAAATTGATCTGCAAAATACCGACAATTTGGCCACTCCAACATCCCCTTAACACCTAATATTCCTCGACGAAGCTGTAACCATGGTCGCTCAATTCATCTCAGATTCCGAATTTCATTAATATTAACAGTAAGAAGCTGAAATTATAACTCAATTGGACTTTTATTTTCAAA
>NW_017289294.1:0-257 GCF_001594075.2 Trachymyrmex cornetzi
TCGGCGCGTGTTTCAACGTTATATCGCGGAGTTCCTACTTGTATCGTCAAATCGCTAACGATACTACTCTTGTTTGTTTTTCGTGATTAATATTGAAGATCATATATTGCGCAGAAGAACATATCCGATCGTTTCTTCTTTTACAGTAGTTGGATCGCGTCGTTTAACCCGAGAGTAATCACCTGATTTTTTTTTAAACGATCATCTGGAACTTTTTACATCCCAATTAAAATCACTATCAACAACATATTGTATAT
>NW_017289295.1:0-257 GCF_001594075.2 Trachymyrmex cornetzi
TTTTCGATAAGAATACAAGCGCCATTGTATTATCATTTAATTTTAATCATTAACTTTAAAACTAGACATAACATGTATTATTAATCCTTAACTACTGCTGTGAAAACTACTCCTAAATTTTAAAGCGTCCCGTTTGAAGTGTAAAATGCAAGTGATCTTTCGTTTTATGGCGATTGATAAAAAAAAGTTTACATTTTTTTTTTACTTACAACCTAGAACCTCACAGTACTATACAGATTTTATCAATCATCAAATTT
>NW_017289296.1:0-257 GCF_001594075.2 Trachymyrmex cornetzi
GTAAGTAGTGTCAGCTTTTTGACTAACTGAGTTAGTGATAGTTGTGTCTTGTTGATCAACATAGTTTTTGCTTGTTAGTGAATCGTCACTTGCAGCACTTCAGTCTAGGTCTGTTGCTTTATATTGTACAAAATTATTGTCTTCATTGTCGTAGATTTCAATGTTGTTGTCTAGGTCTGTGCTTCCACTGCCACTAATAGTGATGTCGCCTGTGCCTAAAATTGATTGACTATTAATGGTTTTAATGTTTTGGTTAT
>NW_017289297.1:0-257 GCF_001594075.2 Trachymyrmex cornetzi
CCTCCGCCATCACGACGTTCACGCGAAACCACGCCAATAAAGTAACAGGACCCTCGGTCAAAAATAAAGAAATTCTTCACACTCGGTAGCAATCGCGATTCTTCTCGACAGCCTTTCCCAAATCGATCGCGAAACAAAAGATACGCGTGCCTGCTGCAAACTTTCTCTCTACGCTACTTCCAAGGTCTCTCTCCCTGAAACGACCTGTATTCTCCCGAGTCGACAGTCGCTCAACGCTAATTTTCGAAATTCTCAAT
>NW_017289298.1:0-257 GCF_001594075.2 Trachymyrmex cornetzi
GCATTTTATGTAAATTTTATTTTTGAAATTATATACTTTTATATAATTTTTTAATGAATAATTAAAACAATCAAAAAATAACAGCAAAATATAGATGGGCGTTAACAGTCAGTGCTGGATATTATATTGCGCAATGCTAACTATAATACCTATTAATGTGTTACAAATTCAATTTTATACGTTTCGGCTTACTATTTGAGCCATCCTCAGCAATAAAAAATTTTACCGATTATCGCACTATAAAATCTGTCGAACTG
>NW_017289299.1:0-257 GCF_001594075.2 Trachymyrmex cornetzi
CGGTCGACAAACTTTTCAAGCACGTTGATTGGCTATAGGACAGAGAGATCCGAGAATCTCTCTATGGTTTGCGTTCAGCACACTTAAGAGTTTTGCAACCGTTTTATGATTCTCCTTGCTGATTGAATTATACTTTTAAAGGAATAGTCCTATCTCAGCTAAGAATCATAAAACAGTCGTAAAACTGTTGAATCTGCTGAACGCGAAGAGAGATTCTCGGATCTCTCTGTCCTATAGCCAATCAACGTGCTTGAAAA
>NW_017289300.1:0-257 GCF_001594075.2 Trachymyrmex cornetzi
GAAGTATTATTTCTATTTGGCATCATCGAAAAAATTCCACAAGCTTCTTATATTGAATGCAGTTTCAACAGTTGAGTAAGCACTTGCTGCTATGTATGTATTCTTCTAAATCTGAAAATCTGATTGGACCTAGAAGAGTACATAAATAACAGTGAACTTTTATTCAACTGTTGAGTTTGTTGAACGCAGCCATTACTACACTGTTAGAAATGTTCTTAAATTTCATTAACTTTTAAGTTACATAATTGAATTTAATT
>NW_017289301.1:0-257 GCF_001594075.2 Trachymyrmex cornetzi
GAATAATTACATAGTTATACGTATCTAAAAGTTATTGAATAATCCTTTCTTCGGTTATTAATACTGTCTAAGAAAGACATAAGTAAGATATAAATCCGCAACAAAAAATGAATAAGCACGGTAAAGAAAAAAATAATTTAATTACTCGATTTTCGCATTTATGCTAAAAAGAAAAAAAACCGTCGTATTCTTTTACTTTTTGCCCGATATCGATTGCTTGAAAATAGGGTTGTAAGGATGCAAACGAGGTGGATCAA
>NW_017289302.1:0-257 GCF_001594075.2 Trachymyrmex cornetzi
TAACTTTATCCTTTAATAGCTTAAAAAGTAAGCGTCGGATAAAATTTTCGTAAAGGAAATATCTTAGAATTCAGCCAGGAATACGTTTGTGCAAGGACACGGGATTTTTCTGAATCACCCTGTATATAAGACAAATCATGAAGGTTAGAAAGAGAAACTAATTGTAAGAAGCATTATAAAGTTTTATTATTTTGCAGTAATATGAACAGTTACACGCCCTGTTTTTATTTCTTATACATTCATATAATAATTATACT
>NW_017289303.1:0-257 GCF_001594075.2 Trachymyrmex cornetzi
ACGAACGAGCACGGAACTGCTCTTGTTTCGTGTTAAATCCAGATCAGCTGAAAACACGTTGCAGCGTGGATTCATTAACGTTGGTCGCTATCCCGACGCAGAGGAAAAAAAAGAACTGCTACTGAGGATTTTCATAATCCAAGTTCACTCCTGGCGTCGCATTTTTACGAACGTACCAGACATAAAATTCCATTTACGTGGGCCTTGTTCGCTTCGCGAAACAAGAAGACGAGAAAAGGCGCGATGGGCTGTCACAC
>NW_017289304.1:0-257 GCF_001594075.2 Trachymyrmex cornetzi
ACGGACATGGTACCGATAATCCGCTGGCAATGTACCGTTTCGATACTGACACCCGATGCATTAACAACGGCCAGGCATTGGTTCTCATCTTAACGCCCGACTTGTCTATGTATATAAAATGCCAGTTATTCGCCAGTGCTGGCCCAGCACTGGTTGCCAGACTGTTGGCCGACGGTCGACTGCCGTAGCAACGACCAGGCGTCGGTTCTCATCTTAACGCCCGACTTGTCTATATATATAAAATGCCAGTTATTCGC
>NW_017289305.1:0-257 GCF_001594075.2 Trachymyrmex cornetzi
GAACATTCGCCATTCTGTTTTTTTTTCTTTTCTGGATCCTCCTTGGAAACTCGATGACAAATTTAACATAATCGGTGATTTGTCACAAGCAAACGGTATACGACGAAAAATTTATATATTAATAATTATGTTATTAATATATTTTGGTATAAATGTAAATGTGACGACAAATCTTCTTTTTTAATTTAATAAAACACAATCTTTTCGCTACTTTCGTTCTTCTACATACGTAAATCGATATAAAATTCTCGTCGTCA
>NW_017289306.1:0-257 GCF_001594075.2 Trachymyrmex cornetzi
GTGCCTGGGCAAAGTACGAGTATTCCATATTCGCACACGACACGCGGTACACGGTGGCTCGCACGCAGTGTTAATAAACGGCATCTGTCACCGAGCATTGCGTTGCATTTCGCGTTTTATGCCTTACGCTCGCCCCGCCCGGTTTATACCTCGGTTTATGCTTCGCACCGAGCGCGCGGTTCGTCCCGTATGTATACTCGCATGTATAGGCACGCGTGTGCATAATATACCGAGGTAACCGAAGTGATATTAGCGCA
>NW_017289307.1:0-257 GCF_001594075.2 Trachymyrmex cornetzi
TCCCTCGTCGTTGAAATAACCTCCGTACACAACGTCTATGTTGACGGCTTTCTTACCGCTCAGAACCGCTTTCATATATTTCTGTCCCAACGGACCATAGTTTGTTTGCAACTTTTCCTGAAATTAAAAATTTTTAATTGAATTTCAAATATTGCTGAAAATGGCTTATTTGGCTGTTTTGTTAAGATTTCTCAAAATCTCGACGTGATAGAGCAATTCTGCAGCCGGATTCGGATTCAGCGCGAAAAATTACGTAA
>NW_017289308.1:0-257 GCF_001594075.2 Trachymyrmex cornetzi
AACCGCCATCTTCACTGACCACTTTCACCTGCTGATTGCAGTATCGTTTAACTGCAACTTCTATAATGAAACATTATCCCTTCATATGATATGGTGATACAACAATTAAATGAAACATTATCCCTTCATATGATATAGTGATACAACAATTCACTCATGGCCGTTGCCAGGATTTTGTTTAGGGAGGAGGCCACATTAGAGTTGAAATGTTTTAACCTGAGGGGAAGGATAGTCGAGTTGTACACTGAAAAAATTTT
>NW_017289309.1:0-257 GCF_001594075.2 Trachymyrmex cornetzi
ACGTGCCTGTCGTCGAACTCCAATCACCTTCCTTTCGAAGTCCCGTAGCGTGTATGCTCGACAGGGGTGCTCAACCTAATATAGTAAAAAAATCTTGTATTAACGATAAAGTTATAATTAACAGTAACGAAATTCTTCACCTTACCGGTATTACTGAAGAAATAGTCAACACTCTCGGCTCAGTCAAAATCCCCATATCCTCCATTCCTGTGACCTTTCACGTCGTCCCCGACGACTTCCCTATAATACCACAAGGA
>NW_017289310.1:0-258 GCF_001594075.2 Trachymyrmex cornetzi
ATGTATGCTCATTTGATCGCATTTTTAAAAACGTACCAATAGATGGCCCACCCTGTATATAAATTCATGGAAATATATATTTAAGTGCTAAGATCTGTTTCGACCGAATATAGGCATTTATTTCTCTTATCCAATTAAATCTGAGTACATTGGATCTTCTTTCAGGTCTTTTCTCAGGTCTTCTTCAAGGAATCATCTTTTTTCAGTATTTGTCTCGGTATCTGTCATCTATAAAATATACACTATTTTAAAATTAAA
>NW_017289311.1:0-258 GCF_001594075.2 Trachymyrmex cornetzi
TATATATATATATATATATGTATATATATATTGAACCAACACAAGCGACAGATCAAAAATGCAAGCACCGATATAGGACAGCTTTGTTAGTGTAATCAGGGACCCGGACCGAACCCAAATCGGAACCGAAAACCGTTTCGGAACCCTTCTTTTTTTGAACTGAAACCGAAACTGTATCCAAATTTTGTATAGTTTATAATACAGAAACCGTAACCGAACTGGTGAAATTTTATGGTTTTTTTCGATTCTTTTTCGGTT
>NW_017289312.1:0-258 GCF_001594075.2 Trachymyrmex cornetzi
AAATTAAAATTATATCATAACAGAAATTTATAATTATAATTTTTTGATGAGAGTTCTCGTATTATTATGATGCATGAAAATATTGCGCGATAGCGGCGAAGGCAGCGGCATAACGACGCGGTGGAGCGCTCACGCACACTACTATGCACGCAAATCATGGACGTACGCCTGTTTAAAAGACAGCGCTCATTGGATTAGTTTTACTCGATAATAACTGCTTCATACAACACTGTACAAAAAAATGCCTCAGAAAATTTC
>NW_017289313.1:0-258 GCF_001594075.2 Trachymyrmex cornetzi
GCTTCGATTCTATAGTTTGTGTTATCACATGTACGGTCCTATAATATATTATATTATAAATATTTAGTTTATTATGCAATATTTAAAGAAATTATGAGCAAATGTCCTGGTGCCAATCCACTTATTTTCAGTCTGTATATGTTCTGGATACGTTTTAAAGCAAAAGACATTTACTGCCAATTGCTTAAAGTGTCATAACATCGTAATGCTGCTCATTAGAGGTTATGTTTGATACGTTAGGTGACGGAATAAAAATAC
>NW_017289314.1:0-258 GCF_001594075.2 Trachymyrmex cornetzi
ACGATTATGAGATAGAGCATCGCGCAGGTGTTCGTATGAAGCATGTGGATGCTTTAAGTCGTTATAATGTATTAACAATAGAGGATAACTCCTTCGAAACCAATTTAGCGCTATGTCAGAACAAAGATCCGAAAATTAAATTAATAATTGATGAACTTTTAAAACAGCAAAGTAACATGTATGAAATGAGAAATAGGGTTATATACAGAAAAAAGGGTGATGAACTCTTATTTTATGTACCGGAGAGCATGGAACATA
>NW_017289315.1:0-258 GCF_001594075.2 Trachymyrmex cornetzi
ACGACGGACCACACGTACTAAACAGGTACATGAATTTCCTTCCGGATGATTTCTCCTTATCAGTCGCATATCAAAGGCCTTCGGGTGAACTAGACTGTTTGTAAATAATGTAGTTTACATGGTCGAGTATCCCAGTTTCAAATTGAAAAAAAGTTGGCCAAAACGTCTCTCGAGTCTAGGATTTCCCCCGAACGTTTTCATCAATACCATAGTAAATACTAACAGAGGACAAACCTATGCAATCTTCAATAATAACGA
>NW_017289316.1:0-258 GCF_001594075.2 Trachymyrmex cornetzi
GCAGCCGGAGGCAACCTCCGCCCGCCACTCCGGACTCAGCCTCGCCAGAGCAGCAAGCGTGGGCAATCGAACCGCGTTAATGTAAATATAACCGATAGAATAAGATAGAATTAAGGATTAAAGGATAAAAAACATACAAAAAGAAAAAAAAGAAGTAGTTGTAGAATATATAAATATATAGTCGATAGGATTAGGAAAAAAAGGAACGTAAAGTACTTTTATTTTTGTTACGACCTCTAACGTGCTCAGTGTAAAGAG
>NW_017289317.1:0-258 GCF_001594075.2 Trachymyrmex cornetzi
TTCTCAAATAATCAGTTATTAAACATTTACGTGTAATGTATACACATTCTAAAAATATCCAAATTTAGTTCAAATTTATATATTAGTTTATCTCTTAAACACTCATGAGAGAGAGAGAGAGAGAGATAGCAAGTTTATATAAATTTTATAAGTCGAAAATCTATCAGTAGGTATATTTGAAATACTAATAAGTACCAAAAATGTTAGAACATTTATTATTATCAAATTAATTTAATGAAATAAATAATTAAGCATACT
>NW_017289318.1:0-258 GCF_001594075.2 Trachymyrmex cornetzi
ATTGAGAAATACTTTATATTAAAGTAATTTTTTCTATATATATATTAATATAGTTTATCTTGTAATGTTATATCATATATATTTGTTGCAGAAATATAGATAAAGAACCTGTGAATAAAACACAGGAAAACAACAGGTAATAAATACTATTTTTGTATTTTTAATAAGGGATTTAATGTGTAACAAAATTTTATATTTTCAGCAATATGGAATCTGCAGAAACACTGCCAATTATTGTTGATAACGCGGATGCTGAGA
>NW_017289319.1:0-258 GCF_001594075.2 Trachymyrmex cornetzi
TTTGGGATTAATAAGACTCTGGAAAAAGCTCGAAAACGATTTTATTGGGCAACTTGTAAACAGGATGTGGAGGATTGGTGTAGGTCGTGCAAAATTTGTATCGCAAAAAAAGGTCCCTCTGGAAAAGGAAAATCTCCACAACAGGTATAATGTCGGAACTCCTTTCGAGAGAGTACAGATGGACATCCTTGGTCTTCTTCCAGTAACATCGTTAGGAAACAGATATTTACTTGTAATAACAGATTGCTTCACTAAATG
>NW_017289320.1:0-258 GCF_001594075.2 Trachymyrmex cornetzi
CGGATGTTATGTCATCCTTGTTTAACATATGATGTCTGTTTTTTATTGCTGTACTTTCTGAACCGGTATACACACACAGTACAATAAAAATTACAAAATAAAAATTACAAAATAATTTTACTCTATATACACCACAGTACAATAAGTTGAAGTAAAACAATTATACGTTTGTTTCACTTCAACTTATTGCATCGGTTCAGAGTGCAGCAATAAAAAACAAACTTTCGGTAAACAACAAGGTGGAGTAATACTTGACAC
>NW_017289321.1:0-258 GCF_001594075.2 Trachymyrmex cornetzi
CAAAACAAGAGAATTCGTTTTCCTTTGAAGAATATTAAATTGATTGAAGAAGCGACTTTTTTTACATAAAATCGAATTTGTTTTAGACCCAATTGCACCAACGTCACTTTGATCTTTGAGCGAGACTTAAAACTCTCTCTATCTCCCCCTCTCTTTCGGTTTTAAAGAGAGGAAGTGAGAGTTTTAAGCCTCGCTTAAAGTCAAAGTAACGGTGCAATCGGACCTTAATTTAATAATCTTGATTGTATTAAGCTTACT
>NW_017289322.1:0-258 GCF_001594075.2 Trachymyrmex cornetzi
ATGTAAATGCAACTACTAGAAAGTGCATCCATATCTAAATCCACCGGAACATTTGTAAATAAAAATACCACATCTAGCGAAAACAAGCTAAAGTCTGATCTAACTTGGATAGGATATTTTGATAGGACATAAAAATTAATAAAAAGTCCAATTGTAATTATAAGACTTCTACTAACAAGGTTAAAAAATAACAAGTCAGAAGGTTCACAATTCCTTTCATCAATAGAATATCTAATAAATAAGTTCTGCAAATTTACT
>NW_017289323.1:0-258 GCF_001594075.2 Trachymyrmex cornetzi
TTGATTTAAATACTTTTTTATCGAAAGAAATAAAGACTGAATCAATGTAGTCGAATAAATAATATTTTCTCAATGGCATAATGCCAAATTGCAGCATTATTTTTTATAGCATTATATATTTGAGTTATATTTTTAATCGTTTCTATAGATTCTACTCAATAATTTAACTAAAACAATGGAGTTAAATTTAGTTTTAAAAAATACATTAAAATTGACTCAATTATAATCATTTAGTTTCTTTACTAAGTGCATATGTCA
>NW_017289324.1:0-258 GCF_001594075.2 Trachymyrmex cornetzi
TTTTTATTAAACAGTTGAACTTAACTAATTTGCCTAATTCCTAAAATCAATATAACTTTTATTCTACTATTTATAATTACTTTATTTTAATTTTACTTATTTTATCATTATCTCTTATTCTATATAATTTAAACCAATATTTTTCTATAATATTAAATTTTTTATACTTTTAAATCAACTTTTAAATCACTTTATTACTTTTAATATAAACTAAATTATAAAATATTAAATAAATTATTAAATCCTTTCTATAAAACC
>NW_017289325.1:0-258 GCF_001594075.2 Trachymyrmex cornetzi
TCATAAAGTTTTTGACATAAAGTCGACCGGTTTGAATTACATTACTGTTTATACCTTAATTATGGAAAAGGATTTTTTAAATAAATGTGTGTATGTATGTAAAGGCAATTAGAAAAATACTTATTTGAAAAATAATTGATAAAACACAGAGATCCCCTTAACGACCCGACTTAGCCATCTACTCGGCATTACATTGTCTTTCGATTTTGACGACGGCATCGATAAAAAGTTCGTAAAAGTTTCGCCAGATATCAAATT
>NW_017289326.1:0-258 GCF_001594075.2 Trachymyrmex cornetzi
CACATGGTACTCAAGGATGGCATTGTAATTTAACGAAATTAAATAGTAATAAACGAATAACTATAAGTCGATATATTAAATACCGCATGGCTATTCGTGATGAATTTAATTTTTATATTAGGTCGTCGCCTGTTTCAACAATGGCTGTAGATAGTTACGTAAAAATTGAAAAGGATAGAATAAATTATTGCAAACATCATCAAAAAGAATTACGAACTGAAACATATCAAGGTTTAAGAGATTATATACAAACTATGG
>NW_017289327.1:0-258 GCF_001594075.2 Trachymyrmex cornetzi
ACTTGTGTTTAGAGTATTTAAGTCTATTTGTGCTAGTTTAGGAATACTTACTTCAAGACTACCATTGTATTTACCATTTGTTGTGGCATTGATGATTAGTTTACCTTCTGAAGTGTAAGTTGGGATTGTGAATGTTCCAGTTTCAATGTTGTCTTTTAAGTCAGTAATAGTACTGTTGTTTGATAGAAATTCGTTAAATGCGTCTTGTTGATTTGTGTATGATTGTTTAAGTGATGTATCAAGATTTAAATCGTTTAA
>NW_017289328.1:0-258 GCF_001594075.2 Trachymyrmex cornetzi
CACAGAAGGGCCCAGCCTACAGAACAAAGATAGAAGAAAGATAGAACGACACTTGTGTCAACTCGTGTCGACACTTTTTGCCACGCAAATGATCAAGAAAATTTTCCATCGATTACTAGACGTTTGTTCGCGTCGCATGTTCCAATATACTCCAATATATTATAGTTCCTACTCATTCCAACAAGCGCATTGAGTAAAAAAAACGTATATATGAGATAAACACAAAATGTTAACAATATATGGACTTCAGTACAAAGA
>NW_017289329.1:0-258 GCF_001594075.2 Trachymyrmex cornetzi
GATGTTATCGGTGGTGGTCGCAGTTGTTGGCCGTCCCGAACGCTCATCATCAGTTAAGCTGGTGCGACCACGTTTAAATTCAGCTACCCATCTTTTCACGATGGCAAATGATGGGGCAGAGTCCCCGTAAACAGCGTTGAACTCAGCTTTAATTTGCATAGACGTATTGCCTTTCAATTGCAAGAATTTAATTAAAGCACGATATTCAATTTTTCCCATTTTTACAAAATGACGACACAAATGATTGTCAAACAAGAA
>NW_017289330.1:0-258 GCF_001594075.2 Trachymyrmex cornetzi
TCCGGTAAGTGTGTCATTCCCAGGATTGGGTACAGATAAGCCGTGTTTCGATATATGCATTGCTAGTAATGAAAATCTGCAGTTTACGTTACGTACACCAGAAAAAATTCTTAAAAATCTATCGGAATTTTAAATTAATTGAAATTGTAATATATTTAACTAGAAAAATACAAATCAGACATTTATAGTTAAAAGCATTCTAGTTGAAATAACTAGAAATTCAAATTACGATAATTAGAATTCTGAATAATATCACAG
>NW_017289331.1:0-258 GCF_001594075.2 Trachymyrmex cornetzi
AGGGCAGCTGTAACGGGAACATTACGACATTCCAACATTGATTCGTCGATAGGCGTGGGGTCCAAGGATGGCCATTCAGTTTCGGGAGCGATAAGCCATGTGGAGCCATGCCACCATAAATCATTATATTCAATTGTTAAGGCCGAGACTCTACGGGAGGCGAGATCCGCCGGGTTATCAACTCCGCGGACATGCCGCCAATTGACATCGGGTAGAAGCGTGTGTATTTCGGCTACACGGTTGGCGACAAACGTTTTC
>NW_017289332.1:0-258 GCF_001594075.2 Trachymyrmex cornetzi
TATAAGATAAATAAAAATAGTAATTAATAAATAATAATAAAGTAAAAAACGTAGGGAAAAAAAGAAGAAAAAAATTTTTTTATTATAATATTATTAAAAAATATGTCTTAATTAGTCAAGTTTGTAATGTCAATAAAATAAAACAGTAAGATTAAAAATTAAATTAGAATAAAATCTATGTCAATAGAATAAAAGGTCTGAAATAAATAGTCAATAGAATAGAGTCAATAGGATAAAAAGTCTGTGATAAATTAACAT
>NW_017289333.1:0-258 GCF_001594075.2 Trachymyrmex cornetzi
AATCATGAAAATCGTATTTTTAGAAAGCGTCCCGAAAACTGCCCTTCTACATACATATATATACATATATACATATATACATATATACCTATACATATACATATATACATATATACATATAAATATATACATATATACATATAAATAAATAAATATCATATACATATACATATATATATACATATAAATAAATACATATATGGGGCATTCTTTGCCAAATCGATCAAGCCTCTGTCCAAAATTGATATGGACGGATTT
>NW_017289334.1:0-258 GCF_001594075.2 Trachymyrmex cornetzi
TAGTGTAATAATATATGTTATAAATATAAGATAATTTTACGCAACAAATATCTAGCGTTGACTTCAAATGCCCTTGGTTGTTTATACATTTAGTTTATAAAAAAAAAATTTATTTCGCTAACGAAAAAATCACAAATATGTCAAAAAACGTCAATTTTGACACGTTAATTTTAACCTCACTTTTCTCAAGAACCTGACATGATAGAGCAATTCTGCAGCCGGATTCGGATTCAGCGCGAAAAATTACGTAAGAAAACA
>NW_017289335.1:0-258 GCF_001594075.2 Trachymyrmex cornetzi
CTTATATAATATACTGCACTATCATACCCTTATATGTGTAGCTTATGTTCGGAATGTTATTAACCTGATTGGCGTACGACTCATAATAATTATTCGTATATTTTATAAATGTATCTTTGGCAATGCACACATTAATCTTGGATTGCTATTTAACTGCATGATGTATAATTTGTTATTTATCTACAAATATTTTGATGTGATGTATAAAATAATGATAAAAACACTAAGTTTTTTTAGACGAATTCAATATCTTAGTAA
>NW_017289336.1:0-258 GCF_001594075.2 Trachymyrmex cornetzi
ACACTTTGACTGCGCAGTGGGTATCCACGGCGTGAGCATACCCTTATCCTTATACCATGCTCGAACCGGTCTCGTTGCGGAGGGGAGGAATCAGGCTACACGGCAGTGTAGCCAACATGTCGAAAAAAAATCCCTCCGGCCGTGAGAGCCTCAGTACACTTTACTTTCTGGACATGCCTCGTACTTTTTTCTGCTAATTAAATCTTAAAAGTTAATTTTGACCATGGCACCCGGAGTTAATTTATTTTTTACAAATAC
>NW_017289337.1:0-258 GCF_001594075.2 Trachymyrmex cornetzi
TATTCTATTCTGAATTGTTGAAAAAATGAATTGAAGAGGATATCCGTTATTTAAAAATATATTAACAGCATCAATTAAGTTATTTTGTTGAAAAGTAGGATGGTACAAACGAACAATTTTATCAATAACACTGTATATAACGCCTCTTTTATGACAAACAGGATGTTTGTCTTAAAATAACTCCTTTTTTATTTGTCTTCTGACAAGGTAAAATAATTTTTCCGTTACTTTTATTTTCATCTAACATTGTAAAATAAT
>NW_017289338.1:0-258 GCF_001594075.2 Trachymyrmex cornetzi
AGATTATTCGGGATTATTCTACATCAAATCAATCTGGATGATTTTTTAATCATCCGGACAGGACAATTTTGATGAAGTATCTAAATGTAGCTAGATATAGAAATGAAAATAATTTTAATTGATCCATCAAAATGTAGTACGTTTAAAAGATGGTTGCTAGAATATGGAAATTTTTGTTACATTGCTCATTATGTACGAACATTTTATATAATCTTTTTGATAAATTAATCAAAATAATTTCCAGATCTGTGTATCCAG
>NW_017289339.1:0-258 GCF_001594075.2 Trachymyrmex cornetzi
ATGTAACGAATATCCAACTACATTTATCTATTTTCCATTCCATATTACTCATACAAAAATACATAAATATGGGGAACGATATCTTTGCGAGGTATGTATGTACCTTCAAATTATTGTTAGTGTTCGTTTCAATTATTTCTCATTTGGTTGTTTTTTTATTTTTAGTTTTCTGTACTTATAAATATGCTGGATTTGAGGTTTGCGGCATAACCTTTACTTCCAAAGATAACCTAAACGTTCATAAATTTGTACATAGCG
>NW_017289340.1:0-258 GCF_001594075.2 Trachymyrmex cornetzi
TCAAAGTGAAATTTTGATACAAGGGTCCTGATCGAGACAATTAATCCTTCAGAATACCTAGCCATACATTTAGTAGTCCTGTCTGTTACACTACCATTCCCAAGATAGGAACAAGTGTATCTAAGCATCAGTCTATTATTAGAAGATTTTCGTTAATTTATTACGGAAGTAAAGATTAAGAATTTTAACCTCTATATAAAATGTTGCATCTCTTGACCAACCTGAGTCTTTGATCTTTAGTGTAAATTTTTATATTAT
>NW_017289341.1:0-258 GCF_001594075.2 Trachymyrmex cornetzi
AAAGAAACGAAATGTACCATCTGTACTTATTTCTAAGATCATACTAGGTTTATATATTGTTCCGTTAATATTGAGCCATGACACAGAAAAATAATTTTCGTTAATATCTTCAAATAGTATATGCTTAATATTGTTGTAATTATGTAATTGTTGTATAGTAGTGTTCAAAACATTACCTATAGAGAACCGTTTTTCGAAGCCCTTATTACTAATGAATCGATGTGTTAATTGTAATTGATGTTTTAACGCTAAAGTGTA
>NW_017289342.1:0-258 GCF_001594075.2 Trachymyrmex cornetzi
AGCAGCCTATTCTTCAGTGTAATCTTTTCTTTCAGTGTAGCTTAATATAGTTAAGTTAGTAGGACAAGAAAAAAAGATCATAAAAAAAATTAAAGGAACAAAAGTAAAAATAGAAAAAAACTGAATTTTTTGTGCCAATTTATATTATCAATAAAAAGTTAATATATTTAAAAAAAATCGACACAAGCATTATTTTGTCTTTGCTGGTATTCAGTGAGCAACAAAAATAGAACAACACATGTGTCAACTTGCGTTACC
>NW_017289343.1:0-258 GCF_001594075.2 Trachymyrmex cornetzi
TCCGTCCTCGATTATATTTTCTCCGACCAATTTTTGCTTCATCGACTTCCACTATTACATCACAACCACCAAGCATACCACTTTCTTGTTTTATCCGTTGAGCTAATAACTGAAAAATAATTTGAATTTGTTTGTAAAGCAAGAATTTATTTGTAAAGCAGGAATTTATTTGTAAATTTATAAGTACTTCTTGACAGAAATTAGTCCAATCCACAATATTTCTAGAAGACATTTGTAAATGCTGCTGAAGAAAATGTT
>NW_017289344.1:0-258 GCF_001594075.2 Trachymyrmex cornetzi
ATATCCTCATTATTCACATTAAAATCGATCAATCCTGGTGTAGATCCCAATTGTGAAGTACTAGAGGCAGTATCTGCGTCAGCTGGCATTCCTCAGATTCGTGTTGTCAGCGTGAATACAGAATTTCGTGCCACTATCGAAAAGCGTTACACCAGCAGAGCCGTTAGTCCTATTCAGCATTCACGTTTAGCGACTGCTTCATCGACGACGATGTCACCAAGTAATGTCTTACTCGCTAAGGTGTCCAGTACTTTTGTG
>NW_017289345.1:0-258 GCF_001594075.2 Trachymyrmex cornetzi
TTTCTGCGGCATCTGCGCCCAGAAAGAACGTTGGTGAGTACGGCAGATCGGAAAGAGAGGGGGCGTGCGGAAGCCTCGACGCCGAGAAGGCGCTCGTTTGGAGTTCCGCAAGGAGGTGATTTTCAGCGTCGTCGTGGTTGGCGCTGCTGAAATCAGGCGAGGAGTTAGCCCGTGAGACGCCGTGGTTGGCGCACAATCGGGGCTGGATTTAGCTAGGAAGCACGGAAGATCCGGAGCGCTAGTGAAAGCGCTAGGAGT